>NC_092371.1:100969038-101269038 GCF_030028105.1 Mobula birostris | reverse complement strand
ACCACACCCTACAACAATAATGTATAGAATACACAGCACATCAAACCTTGAAGTGGATGGGATTTAGAAGCAGAAGTCAATGAATATACATTCAGGGGCCACTTTATTAAGTACAGGAGGAACCTAATAAAATGGCCACTGAGTGTATATAATCTGGACATTAAATACCAGAACAACTAAAATTTGGGGAGGGATTTAATCACCAATAAAATGCAATCACCAGAGAAACATTAGGTTCACTAGAGTAGAGGGGAAAGTATTTGATCTGAGATGATTAACAAAAAAAATTACACAAAAATGCATCTCATTGCAGTCCAAATGAGCCTTGACTATGTTTAATCGGCTGTCTATGGTCTTATCTAAGCCTGCAGATGGCTAGACATGAGTGAAACCATTCCTTGCTCTCAATTCCTTTCCAAATTTAACCTTCAAAGTATAAAGTACATTTATTATTGGAGTACAATTATGTCACCATAGTTTCATTTTCTTGCAGGCATTCACAGAACAGAGAAATACAATGGAATCAATGAAAATCTCCATCTGATCTATTACACTCAGCTACAAAGATTCAATGATGCAACGTACATTTATTACCAAGGTACGCATACAGAATACATCTCTGGGATTTGTCCTGCAGGCAGCCACGAAACGAAGAAGTACCATGAAATATCAAACACCCAACACGTGAAATAAATGTACTCTAGATCAGACTATTTGCATCAGATCGAAAGATAGTGATCTCTGCGTAATTAAAGCTTTCTGACTTTATTAATATAAGTTACCTTTGTCCAGCTGTAGCTTATTTCTTACTCCACTGTGAAATGGATTCTGTTCATTCTGCTTCACTCAAAGCCACAAAACTTGTATTTTCACAGAATCTCAGTAAAGATAAGCACAGCATTTCACCAATTCCATCTGTCTGAGGTTGGGTGAGACTAGAACTAGAGGTCATGGGTTAAGGGGGAAAGACTACATATTTTAGGGGAACATGAGGGAGCTTCTTCACTCAGAGTGGTGAGAATGTGGAACGAGCTGCCAGTGGAAATGGTGGATGCGGGTTCAATTTCGGCATTTATGAGAAGTTTGCACAAGTACATAGACGGGAGGGGGTTTGGACAATAATGAGGGTCAATGGGATGAGGCAAATTAACAGTTCCGCATAGCTGGATGGGCTGTAAGGCCAGTTTCTACAGCTCCATGACTATTAATGAGATTGGCATTGAGCAGTACCAGGAACAGCTGTGAACTCTCAAGGAATACTGGCTAGTTAATGCATTTCGCTCAACAGCAAAGTTACCATGGGAATACACACAGCAGGTACAGAACCAATCATACTCACTTCAAAACAAGTCTGAAGAGCTAGGTGATCTTGTTGACTCCACCTACCAGCGTTTCACCCACCACTTCAACAGTCTGGGACACTCTGCACATTGACTACATGGCTCGCTTTTCCAGCATGTTCTATTTAGAGATACAGCACAGCAACTGCCCAACGAGCCCGCACCTCCAGATACCCAACTGACCAATTAGTCAACCAACCCATATGCTTTTGGGATATGGGATCACACCCACCCACCCAGAGGACACCCACACTCTCATAGGGTGAACACACAAACTCCGTACAGACAGCGACTGGAACTGAACTCAGGTCACCAGCACTGTAATGGCTGCACTGTGCCACTCCCAGTCAGCACCAGAAACGCCAATGAAATGACTCTATACTGAGTACTGGATCTGGCATATTATGTTGATGTTGTACAAGAGGACCACAACCTGGTTGTCGTTTGGAGGCTTGCATGCCTCAATGTCTTGGCTAGAGTCGGGGCCCTATGCTCTGGCTCTTGGCTAAGTCACCCATGCCAAACAGGCAAAAGGGTAGAGGCCAGATTACTTGTCTTTACTGTCACCAAGCAACTGATACTACAGCGTACAATCATCACAGCGATATTTGATTCTGCGCTTCGCGCTCCCTGGAGTACAAATCGATAGTAAATAGTAAAATTTTAAATCATAAATCATAAATAGAAAATAGAAAAGGGAAAGTAAGGTAGTGCAAAAAAACCGAGAGGCAGGTCCGGATATTTGGAGGGTACGGCCCAGATGTTGGTCAGGATCCGTTCAGCAGTCTTATCACAGTTGGAAGGAAGCTGTTCCCAAATCTGGCCGTACGAGTCTTCAAGCTCCTGAGAAGTCTCCCAGAGGGAAGAGGGACGAAAAGTTTGTTGGCTGGGTGGGTCATGTCCTTGATTATCCTGGCAGCACTGCTCCGACAGCGTGCGGTGTAAAGTGAGTCCACGGGCGGAAGATTGGTTTGTGTGATGTGCTGCGCTGTGCTCACGATCTTCTGCAGCTTCTTCCGGTCTTGGACAGGACAACTTCCATACCAGGTTGTGATGCACCCTAGAAGAATGCTTTCAACGGTGCATCTATAAAAATTAGTAAGGGTTTTAGGGGACAGGCCAAATTTCTTTAGCTTTCTCAGGAAGTAAAGGTGCTGGTGGGCCTTCTTGGCAGACTAAGAGTAGTCCACCGTCCTCCAAATTCGGGGGTTCAGCTCAGGACTAACAACGCTCACTGGTCAGAAAAAAATTGTTACAGAAACAGCAATGAAGTACCCTCTATCTCTGTGTGTAACAGTATGGACAGGCAGAGATGGGAGACCTTCATTGCTGCCCTGGACGCCAGTGGTGTAACAGGCAGTAAGTAGAAGACGCTGGTGAGGCCTAATTTGGAGTACTGCATGCAGTTCTGGTCACCTACCTGCAATAAGGGGGTCATAGGTTTAAGGCATTTGGAAGAATATATAGGGTGGTAGGTGAGTGGCACAAACTGCCAGGGGTGGTAGGAGAGGCAGATCCTTTGGGGACATTTAAGAGACTCTTGGTTAGGCACAAGGATGATAGAAAAATGGAGGGCTATGTAGGAGGGAAGCACTGGACTGATTTTAAAGTAAGTTAAAATGTCAGCACATCGTGGGCTAAAGGGGTTTACTGTGCTGTAACTTCCGTGTTCTATGTCCTAAGACTTCTGCACGTTTCACTGATGTAACCTCGCATTCTTTTAAACTCAAGGGAATTCTGCCCCTGTTCACTTAACGTCTCCTTTTGCAACAACCCCAGCATGTCAAACAGCAATCTGATCAATCTTCATTGCACCCCGTCCTTCACAAGTACACACTTGTTTCTGAATGCTAGATGGCCAAAAAAGGATATAATGCACCAACGTAGATATGTCAAAGCTGACAGCACCGTTTCTTGGACTGGATGGTTAACACGACAGGTCTCAATTTTAAGGTGCACTTACGGAAAGTACAGGGGGGGGTGACAGAGGTAAGGTTTTTTAAAAAACAGAGAGCGGAGGGTGCATGGAATGTCCTGCCAGGGGTGGTGTCAAAAGCAGGTACGGTGAGGACATTTGAGAAACTCTTCGACAGGCATATGGGTTATGTGGGAGGGAATGGATATTTAAAATTCATTTTAAAATGCATATGAATCAGTATTTTTCCATATACAAGATTTTTTTAATTTCAAGAATTTAAAGTATAGCTTTAAAAAAAACAAAATGTTGTGACATTTAAAATTTTGCTAGTAGGTGACACCAAAATTACTGAGCTCAGTGCTTCTGTAGTGACACTGAGAAAATAGGCTCACCGAAATTATAATGTATAGACCAGTTAAACTAGAGTTCAGCCCCACTACATCATGACAGCAGCGATGCCCCGCCTGAACCCGTCCTGTCTGCCTGTGTTTGACACGTCTCTCTCTCTCTTCTCCTGGCAGGAGGTGCCAGGGCACCAGGGTCAGGAATAGATGTTGCCTTGCAACCATCAGGCTCCTGGACCAGAATGGATGGTTTCACTTGCATCAGCACTGGGCCGAATCCACAGCCTGTAGACTCGTTTTCAGGCACTCTGTCTTTGAGGGTCCCCCCCACCCCCCCAATCTAGTCTACTGTATTTCTTTTTCTTTATTTTTCATGGAAATAAATCTCAAGGTCATATGTGACTTACATACTTTGATAATAAATTTACATTGAACTTTGGACTTTGAAACACAATTTCATTTTAACTGGCATAGTTTACTTCAGAATTCCCACCGCCTTAACCCGTGAGCCTCTGCATCCAACACACATTCTCCGCAACTTATGCCATCATCAGTGGGACCCTATCACCAAACATATCTTTACCTGCCCCAATCCCACTCTCTGCTTTCTACAAGGGTCACTCTTTCTGTGATTCCCTTGTCCATTCACCCCTTCCCACTAATGTCCTTCCTGGCAAGTGATAGAAATACTACAACTGCCCATTCACCTCCAGTCAGGGCCCCAAACATTTCTTACAGGTGAGGCAACACTTCGCCTGTGAATCTGTTAGGGTTCTCTAATGTACCTAATGCTCCTGATTTGGCCTCCTCTACATTGGTGAGACCGGGAGACCACTTTGTCGAGCACCTCCGCTCCATCCGCCAAAAAAGGAATTTCCCAGTGGCCAACCATTTTAATTCCTCTCCCCAATCCTGTTCTGACATGCCAGTCTATAGTTTCCTCTTCTGCCATGATCAGGCCACTCTCAAGATAGAGGAGCAACACCTCATATTCCACCTAGGTCTCCTCCAACCTGAAGTCATGAACATCGATCTCTCTTTCCAGCAATTTTTGTTCTCTTTTTTTCCTTTTCCCCTTCCTCCTTCCCTCTTTTTCAATTCCCAACTCTGGGCTCTTACCTCTTCTACTCACCTGCTATCACCTCCCCCTGGCCCCAATCCTTCTTCCCTTTCTCCCATGGGCCACTCTCTCCTCCTATCAGATTCTTTCTCCTGCCCTTTACCTTTCCGACCCACCTGGCTTCACCTATCACCTTCTAGCTTGTCCTCCTACCCCCCCCCACCCCCACATGATTTCATTCTGGCAATCTTCCCTCTTCCTTTCCAGTTCTGATGAAGGCTGTCAGCACAAAACGTCGACTATTTATTCATTTCAGAATTTGTCAACTAGAAATAAAAAGGATTGGATTTTGAAAAGAGTTTGTTAACAAACAAGCTGGTAATTTTCAGAATGATCTTTGTAAAATTAGATCAGTTAAGTAGTACCATCTTATTCCTAGAATAGTCACCAGAAACTATGGTGTGCCTCAGGGATCTGTTCTGGGACCTCTTCTCTTCGCGATTTTTATAAATGACCTGGATGAAGAAGTGGAGGGATGGGTTAGTAATTTGCTGATGACACAAAGGTTGGGGGTGTTGTGGATAGTGTGGAGGGCTGTCAGAGGTTACAGCGGGACACCGATAGGATGCAAAACTGGGCTGTGAAGTGGCAGATGGTGTTCAACCCAGATAAGTGTGAGGTGGTTCATTTTGGTAGGTCAAATATGATGGCAGAATATAGTATTAATGGTAAGACTATTGGCAGTGTGGAGGATCAGAGGGATCTTGGGGTCTGAGTCTACAGAACACTCAAAGCTGCTACACAGGTTGACTCTATGGTTAAGAAGGCAAACGGTGCATTGGCCTTCATCAATTGTGGGATTGAGTTTAAGAGCCGAGAGGTAATGTTGCAGCTATATAGGACCCTGGTCAGACCCCACTTGGAGTACTGTGCTCAGTTCTGGTCGCCTCACTACAGGAAGGATATGGAAACCATAGAAAGGATGCAGAGGAGATTTACAAGGATGTTCCCAGGATTGGGGAGCATGACTTATGAGAATAGGTTGAGTGAATTCAACCTTTTCTCCTTGGAGCGACAGAGGATGAGAGGTGACTTGATAGAGGTGTATAAGATGATGAGAGGCATTGATCATAGAACATAGAACATAGAATAGTACAGCACAGTACAGGCCCTTCGGCCCACAATGTTGTGCCAACCCTCAAACCCTGCCTCCCATATAAGCCCCCAACTTAAATTCCTCCATATACCTGTCCAGTAGTCTCTTAAACTTCACTAGTGTATCTGCCTCCACCACTGACTCAGGCAGTGCATTCCACGCACCAACCACTCTCTGAGTAAAAAACCTTCCTCTAATATCCCCCTTGAACTTCCCACCCCTTATCTTAAAGCCATGTCCTCTTGTATTGAGCAGTGGTGCCCTGGGGAAGAGGCGCTGGCTATCCACTCGATCTATTCCTCTTAATATCTTGTACACCTCTATCATGTCTCCTCTCATCCTCCTTCTCTCCAAAGAGTAAAGCCCTCGCTCCCTTAATCTCCGATCATAATGCATACTCTCTAAACCAGGCAGCATCCTGGTATATGTCCTCTGTACCCTTTGTATCATGTGGATAGTCAGAGGCTTTTACCAAGGGCAGAAATGGCTAACACAAGAGGGCATAGTTTTAAGGTGCTTGGAAGTAGGTACAAAGGAGATGTCAGGGGTAAGTTGTTTTTTTTATATATTTTTAAATTTAAACACAGAGAGTGGTGAGTGTGTGGAATGGGCTGCCAGCGACAGTGGTGGAGGTGGATACGATAGGGTCTTTTAAGAGACTCCTGGAAGGTACATGGAGCTTAGAAAAATAGAGAACTATGGGTAACCCTAGGTAATTTCTAAAGTAAATACATGTTCAGCACAGCATTGTGGGCCAAAGGGCCTGTATTGTGCTAAAGGTTTTCTATGTTTCTATGAAACACATCCACCTAAACACATCAACACAGATGTTGTTATTTGCAACTTTTTTTTAACATGAAACTTAATGCATTGAAGAGCAAGCTTAATTGAAAGTTAATAACTTGGCAATCTAAAATTAGAAACTACTCCTAAACACAATCCAAACAATGGAGGGGTGATCTCATTGAAACCTATTGAATATTGAAAGGCTGAGATGAGGAGATGCAGAAAAGATACTTCCTTTACTGGGGTGAGTCTAGGACCAGAGGGCACAACTTTGGAATAGAAGAATGTCCATTTAGAACAGAGATGAGGATGAATTTCTTTTGCCAAAAAGTGAAGAAGCTGTGGAATTCATTGCCATAGACGGCTATGGAGGCCAAATCATTGAGTGCATTTAATGTGGAGATCGTTAGGTTCTTGATTAGTCAGGTTACAGGGAGAAGGCAAGAAAATCGGGTTGAGAGAGATATGAAATCAGCCATGATGAAATGGTGGAGCAGAATCGATGGGCCAAATGGCCTAATTCTGCTCCTATATCTTACTTTCTTATGGTCCAAAATATGCAGAAAATAACAAATATAGTTTTAAAATACGGAGCAAAAACAAACTGCTGAGGCAAGTCAGTGATTGTAGCAGTGTGTGTGTGTGTGGGGGGGGGTGGAAGAAGGAACTGTCATCTTTCAGATCGACACCAGAACACTAGTTTTGATGCAGGGACTCAACCGGAAATGTCACCAATTCTCTTCCTCTCTGTAGATGCTGCTCGACCTGCACAGTTTTTTTTTCCGCTCCAGATTCCTGCATCTGGAGTCCCCATATCTCCATTACAAACCAGGTGTCAATTTTAGACCATAAGACAAAGGAGAAGAATTGGAAAGGAAGGGGATGACTCCAGAATAAGAAGGTGGGGGAAGGAAAGGTGTACAAGCTAGAAGGTGATAGGTGAACGAAGGTGAGGGGGATGGTAGGTCAGTGGGGGAAAGTGGATGGAGTGGGAAGCTAAGAAGAGATATGTGGAAAAGGTAACAGGCCCATCACCTTCCACCTGCAACTTGAAGTCATGAACATCGATTTCTCCTTCCTGCAATTTCTTTTTCTCCTTCTCCCTTCCTCCATTCCCAACTCTGGCCTCTTACCTCTTCCACTCACCTGCCTATGGTCTATTCTCCCCTCCCATCAGATTCAGTCGTGGCCTCCACCTTCCCTTTACCCAACAGTCTACTCAATTGTCCTATCAGATTCCGTCTTTTTCAGCCTTCGTCTCTTCCACCTATCACCTCGCAGCTTCAGGTAGCGGGTTAGTTGGTCATATGTGTGTACTGGGTAGTGCAGGCACATTGGGCTGCAAGGGCCTGTTACTCTGCTGCATCTCTAAAATAAAATAAAGAGTCATTGTTATGGGCCTGACCAACGAGTTCCTTCAGCATTTGTGTGTGTTACTTTGATGTACACCTCTCGCTCCATCCCTTCCGCTGTCATCTATTATTCCTCTTTCCCTGTTTGAGGTATTCCATTGGTTCCCTTGACCTGGAACCACAAGAGAAAGGGCCGAGGAGATTCCCAGTTGTGGGGTCCCCTCCAAGTCACACAATGCTCCGATTGGAAATACATGCGCTGAACTCCACAGCTTGTGCATTCTAAATTGTCTCATCTGTGCAGAGGTGATTTACCAGGATACTGTCCAGGTTAGAGAGCATGTCTAATGAGGAGAGGTTGCTCAAACTAGGGCTTTTGTCCCAGCATCCAGGACACCTGCAACTGGCAATGTCTTGAAAAGGCAGCATTCATCATTAAGGACCACAATCACCCAGGTCATGACACTTATCACTGCTACCATCCTGACGGAGATACAGGAGCCTGAAGACACGCACTCAACATTTCAGAGAACAGCTTCTTCCCCTCTGCCATCAGATTTCTGAATAGGAAATGAACCCATGACCACTAACTCCGTACTACTTTGCACTTTCTTTTTGTACTACCTATTTAATTTAATTTTCAAGGCAGATGAGGACAGGGCATGGATCAACACCTGGACTGATGACATTGTAGCCATTAGTGAGACTTGGTTGCAGGAGGGACAGGACTGCAGCTCAGTGTTCTGCGGTTCCGTTGTTTTAGATATGACAGAACAGGGCAGGTTAAAGGAGGAGAGGTAGAATTACTGGCCAGGGAAACATCACAGCAATGGTCCATCAGGACAGATTGGAGAACAAATAGTGAGAAGCTATGGGTGGAACTGAGAAATAAAAAAGGTATGATTACGTTAATGAGGATATATTATAGACCACCCAACAGTCCAAGGGATTTAGAGGAACAAACTTCTAAAGAGACCACAGACTATTGCAAGAGACATAACGTTGTTATAGTAGGTGATTTTAACTTTCCACATATTGACTGGGAATCCCATACTGTGAAAGGACTAAATGGGATGGAGTTTGTCAAATGTGTTCAGGAAAGTTTCCTTAATCAATACGTAGAAGCCCCCATGACAGAGTGTGCAATGCTGGAATTGCTATTAAGGAATGAGACAGGGCAGGTGACAGAAGATTGTGTAGGGAAACACCTTACACCCAGTGACCACAATGCCATTAATTTCAAAGTAAATATGCAAAAAGATAGGTCTGGCTGAGATTCCATATTGGAGAACGGCCAATTTCAATGGTATCAGAAATGATCTGGCAAGTGGGGATTGGGCCAGGCTAGTTTCTGTCAAAGGTGTATTTGGTAAGCAGAAGGTCTTCAAAACAGAAATTTTGACAGAGTACAAAGTTTGTATGTGCCTGTCAGAATAAAAGGTAAAGATAACATATATAGGGAACCTTGGTTTTCAGATGATATTGAGGGCCTGGTTAAGAGAAAAAAAAGGAGGTGCATACATAGCAGATATAGGCAAGCAAGAACAAACGAGGTTATTGTGAAGTAGAAGAAATTCGACAGAATACGAGAGAAAGAAATCACGAAGGCTAAAAGAAGGTGTTAAGTTGTTCTAGCAGACAAGGTGAAGGAATATCCTAAGGGATTCCAGAGATATGTTAAGAACAAAAGGATTGCAAGGGACAAAATTGATCCTCCAGAAGACCAGAATGGTAATCCATGTGTGGAGCTAAAACAGATGGGGGAGATCTTAAATGAATTCTTTGCATCTGTGTTTACTCAGAAGACGAACACAGAGTCTATAGAAGTGAGGCAAAGTGCCATCAACTTCATGGACCCTGTACAGATTACAGAGGACAATGTGTTGCTACCCTGAGGCAAATCAGGGTGGATAAATTCCCAGGGCCTGACAAGGTGTTCCCTCAGATCCAATGGGAGGCATGCAGAAATAGCTGGGGCCCCTAGCAGAGATATTTTAAACGTCCTTAGAGACAGGGGAGGCACCAGAGGATTGGAGGATATCCAATGTTGTTCCGCTGTTTAAAAAAGGCTCTAAACATAAACCAGGAAATGATAGGCTGGTGAGTCCAACATCAGTTGTGAGAAAGTTATTGCAAGGTAATCTAAGGGATGGGATATATCAGTATTTGGATAGACATGGACTGATTAAGGATAGTCAACATGGCTTCATGTATGGAAGGTCATGTCTAACCAACCTCAGAGTTTTTTGAGGAAGTTACCAGGAAAGAGGATGACAGCAAGACAGTGCATGTTGTCCACATGGACTTTTGATGAAGTCCCACATAGGAGGTTGGTAAAGAAGGTTCAGTCACTGAGTATTCAAGATGAGGTAGTGAATTGGATTAGACATTGGCTTTGTGGGAGAAGCCAGAGAGTGATAGTAGATATTTGCCTCTCTGACTAGTGGTGTACCACACAGATCGGCGCTGGGTGCTTTGTTGTTTGTCACCTGTATCAATGACCTGGATGATATTGTGGTTAACTGGTTCACCAAATTTGTGGATGACACCAAGATTGGAGGTGTAGTGGACAGTGAGGAAGGCTATCATGGGTTGCAGAGAGATCTGCATCAGCTGGATAAATGGGCTGAAAATGGCAAATAGAATTTAATGCAGACAAGTGCAAGGTTTTGCACTTCAGTGTAGGTCCTACACAGTAAATGGCAGGACACTGAGGAGTGTGGTAGAACAAAGGGATCTGGGAATACCGGTACATAATTCATTGAAAGTGATGTCACAGGTAGGCAGGGTAACAAAGAAAGCTTTTGGCACATTAACCTACATAAATCAATGTACTGAGCACAGGAGATGGGGTGTTGGTGAGGACTGATTTGGAGTATCGTGTCTAGATTTGGTCACCTACCTACAGGAATGATGCAAATAAGATTGAAAGAGTACAGAGAAAATTTACAAGGATGTTGCCGGCTCTGGAGGACCTGAGTTATAAGGAAAGATTGAATAGGTTAGGACTGTATTTTTTAGAATGCAGGATATTAAGAGGAGATTTGACAGAGGTACACAAAATTATGACGGGTATAGACAGGGTAAATGCAAACAGGCTTTTTCCACTGAGGTTAGGTGGGACTACATCCGGAGTTCATTGGTTAAGGGTGAAAGGTGATAAGTTTAAGTGGAATTTGAGGGGAAACTTCTTCACTTGGAGAGGCATGAGTGTGTGGAATGAGTTGCCAGTATAAGTGGTGCGTGCAAACTCGACTTCAATGTTTAAGAGAAGCTTGGATAGGTACATGGAGAGTAGGGATATGGAGGGCTATGGTCCCAGTGCAGGTTGATGGGAGTAATGGTTTCGGCATGGGCTAGATGGGCCTGCTTCTGTGCTGTAACCTTCTCTGACTCTATATGCCGGTGATATTAAACCTGATTCTGATTCTGGGGGAGAAATATCTAATTCAAGCAGGCATAATTTTGAACTGGTTGGAGGAAAGTCTGCGGAGACGTCAGGGAGAGTTGTGGGTATGTGGAATGCCCTGCCATGGGTGATGGTAGAACTAGATAGGGCGGGCGTCTAAGAGACTCTTAGATAAGCACATGAATGATCATATAATGGAGGACTATGTAGTACAGAAGTGTTGGATTGATCTTACAGTAGGTTAAAAGGTCAGCAGAACATGGTGGGCCAAGGGTCTGTACTGTGCTGTAATGTTCTGTGTTCTATAAAATGGACAAACTTCTGCAAGACAAACACGGAATTATCCACAAAGATTAAAATACCCTGGGCATCGAGCCTACATTAGCAGACATCCCCCACTCCGATTGTTGGGAATTACTGACTCATCTCCTTTATACAGCCTGGTACGTGACAGTGAATTGGTCTGCCCTGCATGCCTGGAGTCATGCCCCAGATAAAATGTAGGCTGGCTGTTCAAAATGATCGCAATGAAAGTCCAACACAACGGGCAATGATAGGTAAATGTACGCTGTATTTACTAAAGATGCAACTTATTTTCTTTCTCCCTGCCTCTCAATGTTTCTTTCCTTCCTTCTTGTTGAATAGTTTGCTTCCCATTTGCTATGGCAAATTCAGTTGTTTGATACCTGCTCTGCATTTTGTTTACTTAGAGATACAACATGGCAACGAAACAGCGACATACAATTAAACCCCTGTGACCAATTAACTTATTAATCCATTCATCTTTTGGAATTAATATTGAACATAGAACGGAACAGCACAGGAATGCTGTGCCAAACCAATTAAATTAGTAATCAAATGGCCAACTATTCTAATCCTCTCTGCCTACACCATGTCCAGATCCCTCCATTTTTCTCACATTCATGTGCCTACCTAAACATCTCTTAAAAGTCCCCAATGTCTCTGCCTCTACCACCACCCCATTCCAGGGACCCACCACTCTCTGTGTAAACAAATTTGCCCCTGACATCTCCTTTAAAATGACCCCCTTTCACCCTAAATGCACGTCCTCTGGTATTAGACATTTTATCCCTGGGTAAAAAGATACTATCTGTCTACTCTATCTATGCCTCTCATAATTTTATAAACCTCTATCAGATCTCCCCTCAGCCTCTCCCGCTCCAGAGAAAGCAACCCAAGTTTGTCCAACCTCCCGTTACAGCACGAGCCCTCTAATCCAGATGGCATCCTGGTAAACCTCTTCTGTGTTATTGCCAATTTACCAAATGGCATACAATGTTTGGTTAGGTTTTAATATCCATGGCAGGAAGTGGTTAAGCTGGCTACAATTGCAACCTTTGGATTGGGACATGGAGGGGAGAGGACTGGATAGCTCTGTGCTGAATACAGGCAACCGGGAGTAGCAGGGTGGAGGCTGTGGTCAGCATGGAACATTTGGGCTGAAGGGTATGTTTCCCAGCTCTTCGACTCTGACCCAGAATCAGAATCAGGTTAATTCTCACCGGCATGTGATGTGAAATGTGTTAACTTAGCAGCAGGAGTTCAATGCAATACGTAATCTAGCAGAGAAAAAATATAGTAAAATAATAATAATAATAATAAATAAAATAATAATAATCAATAAAGAAGTAAATCAATTACATATTGAATAGATTAAAAAATATGCAAAAACATACAAACGTAAATACTGTATATTAAAAAAAAGTGAGGTAGTGTCCAAAGATTCAATGTCCATTTAGGAATTGGATGGCAGAGGGGAAGAAGCTATTCCTGAATCACTAAGTGTGTGCCTTCAGGCTTCTGTACTTCCTTCCTGATGTTAACAGTGAGAAAGGGCATGCCCTGGGTGCTGGAGGTCCTTAAATATGGACGCTGCCTTTCTGAGACACCGCTCCCTAAAGATGTCCTGGGTACTTTGTAGGCTAGTGCCCAAGATGGAGCTGACTAGATTTACAACCTTCTGCAGCTTCTTTCGGTCCTGTGCAGTAGCCCTTCCATGCCAGACAGTGATATAGCCCGTCAGAATGCTCTCCACGGTACAACTATAGAAGTTTTTGAGTGCATTTGATGACATGCCAAATCTCTTCAAACTCCTAATAAAGTATAGTCACTGTCTTGCCTTCTTTATGACTACATCGATATGTTGGGACCAGGTTAGATCCTCAGAGATCTTGACATCCAGGAACTTGAAACTGCTCACTCTCTCCACTTCTGATCCCTCTATGACGATTGGTATGTGTTCCTTCGTCTTACCCTTCCTGAAGTTCACAATCAGCTCTTCTGTCTTACTGATGTTGCTGCGATACCATTCCACTAGTAGGCATATCTCACTCTTGTACACCCTCTCGTCACCACCTGAGATTCTACCAACAATGGTTGTATCGTCAGCAAATTTATAGATGGCATTTGAGCTTTGTCTAGCCACACAGTCTTGTGTATATAGAGACTCCCTTAGAACTGAGCTGCCTGCACCTCGAATTTCTTGCAGCATGCCCAAAACAGTGAAAATACTTAACCAATATAGACCAAACAATTAATCCCCTAGATTTAGAGCACCCTCTGGTTTTACTTATGAACATGCCTAGAGATCTGAAGAGGGCTTAGAGAAATTAAAGATGTTTTCATTGGATTAGAGCTTCAAGAGTATCTGTGGGAGAATTTCAATGATGGAGGTGGAAAATGGGATAAAGTCCAAGACAATCCAGGGAGAGACAATCAGTCTCATTCTCTGAAGTGAATCCATGGAATCTGTGGGGAGTTCAGTGGGAGAAAATGTACCAGAGATAGTCAACAATGAATCAATAAATGCAATTATTTATCTATGTATTCATCTTTTTACCTACTTCAAGATTCAAGAATTCTAGATTGTTTACAGTCATTTCCTGTAAGTAAGTGTAAAGGAGAACTAAATAATTGTTACTCCAGATCCAAAGCAGCATTAAAAAAAACACAAAAGATAAAGAGCACAAAAATAATTTTTAAAAACACAATGATATGAATACATAAGATAGGTTACATACATACATTAATTGTATGTCATGAAGTGACGCTATGTACAGACACTCTTGTACATAAGTTGACTGTCAGGAAATGATGAAGTAGTGGTGGTGGGGGTGTGGAGGGGTGGGTTAGTGGGTGGAGGTGTTGATCAGCCTTACTGCTTGGGGAAAGTAACTGTTTTTTTTGAGTCTGGTGGCCCATGTTACTGGCCCTTTATATGTTTATCTATTTGTTTGTTTAGAGGTACGGGATCATAACAGGCCCTTTCGTCCCAACAAGTCTGTGCCACCCAATTACACACATGTGACCAATTAACCCATTAACCAGTACATCTTTGACTGAGGGAGGAAACCAGATCACCCGGAGGAAACCCACGCAGTCACGGGGAGAAAGTGCAAACTCCTTACAGACAGTGGCAGGAATTGAACCCAGGTCACTGCTGCTACAACAGCATCACCCTAACCGCCACACTACTGTGCCACGCTCTAACACAACTCAGGTACAGAGTTACCCAAGTTAATCTTACCATGCAACTCCGCATCTGCATTAGGTTATGTAAAGATGGTACTTAACACAGATACAACATACTGCACGTTAATGTTTGCTCTCAAGCCATGGAAGTAAATAATTCACAAGTGTAAAGAATTCAAGTGTTCTCATCCAGACTGCTGTCCCCACATACTTCAAATCAGCCACTATCATCCCATATGAAAGAATTCTACACCTTCAGAACTAAACAACTTCTGCCTGGTGGCACTGATGCCAATCATCACAAAGTGCTTTGAACGGCTGGTAATGGCACAGATCAAAAACGTTATTCCTGCCACATTAGACACTCACCAATATGCTTACCAACAGAACCATAGCAGCTGTCATGCACCTGACCCTGATGCACCTGGAAAACAAGGACACTCCTGACACTTATGATGAGAATCTTGAATTCTGACAAATTGTCAACTTGGCATTAATTCTTTCTTCACCTGTGTTGCCTGGATCAAATGAGCTTCTAGCATTTACTAGTGGGGCAGCAGGGAAGTGTAGTGGCTAGTACAACACTATCACAGTGAGTTTCAATTCCCCCCGCTCTCTGTAAGGAGTTTGTATGTTCTCCCCGTGACCCAGTGAGTTTCCTCTGGGTGCTCTGGTTTCCCCCCACAGTCCAAGTTGCCCATGTAAGTTAACATATACATGCCATGTTGGCGTGACAAGCATGGCACTACTCGCGAGCGGCCCAGTGCAATCCTCACAGATTTGATTTGATGCAAACGATGCATTTCACAATATGTTTGGATGTGCACGTGACAAATACAGCTAATCATCTAATCACCTTTACTGATTTTATTTTGAAGTAAATTTTTCCTTCAGAACTCAACTGGTCAGGCAGCATCTATGGAACTGAATAAACAGTCGATGTTGTGGACTAAGACCCTTCATCAGGACTGGAAATGAAGGGGGAAGATGCCAGAATAATGCAAGAGGACTAGAAAATTGCAAATGTCATTCCACTCATTAAAAAGGGAGGAAGACAAAAGAGAGGAAATTATAGGCCTGTTAGCCTAACCTCAGTGGTTGGGAAAGTGTTGGAGTCCATTATTAAGGACGAGGTTTTGGGGTACTTGGAGACTAATGACAAAATAAGTCAAAGTCAGCATGGTTTCTGTAAAGGGAAATCTTGCCTGACAAATCTGTTAGAATTCTTTGAGGAAGTATCAAGCAGGGTGGACAAAGAGAGGCAGTGGATGTCATTTATTTAGATTTTCAGAAGTAATTTGATAAGGTGCCACACATGAGGCTGCTTAACAAGATAAAATCCAATGGCGTTACAGGAAAGATACTGGTATGGATAGAGGAATGGCTGACAGGCAGGAGGCAGCGAGTGGAAATAACAGGGCCCTTTTCTGGTTGGCTGCCAATGACAAGTGGTGTTCCTCAGGGGTCAGTATTGGGACCCCTACTTTTCACATTGCTTTTCAATGATTTAGATAATGGAATTGATGGCTTTGTGGCAAAGCTTGCGGATGATACGAAGATAGGTGGAGGGGTAGGTAGTGCTGTGGAAGCAATGCGATTGCAACAGGATTTACACAAATAGGAACAATGGGCAAAAAAAGTGTCATATTGAATACAGAGTTGGGAAATGTACAATAATGCATTTTGGTAAAAGGAACAATAGTGCAGAATTATATAAAAGGAAAGAAAATTCAAACATCAGAGGTGCAATGTGACTCAGGAGTCTTCGTACAAGACTCCCAGTAGGGTAATTCACAGATTGAGTCTGTGGTGAGGAAGGCAAATGCAATGTTGGCATTTATTTCAAGGGGAATAGAACATAAAAAAAACAAGGAGATAATGCTGAAGCTTTATAAGACACTGCACTTCAAATATTGTCAAAATCTTGGACCACTTATCTCAGAAAGTATGTATTGTCATTGGACAGAGTCCGGAGGAGTTTCCCAAGGATGATTATGGGAATGAAGGGGTTAACATATGAGGAGTGAATGGCAGCTTTGGGCCTGTATTCACTGTATCATGTGTGACGCCAAACAGAGGTACCGGATGGATGATGCTAATGAGAGAGATAAGAAAGACAATGGAGAAACATTCAAAATGTTAATTTGAGAGAAGAGAGGGATTACCGGGAAAGAAACACAATTCAGATATTGACAGACCGGTTGCTTTGAACCTGAACTGTTTGAAGTTTGATGGACAGGTGATACCCAGCAGGGGGATAAAAGGAGCAGATTCGCTAAGACATGAGACACACCATGAGACCCTGGAAAGAGCAGTGTGCCCCCACAAGTTGGTGGGAGTTTGGAGGACCAGTTCACGGGAACCAACCAGAGGCTCACAGGGTGAAAAGGTACGATCGGTAGGAACCTGGGGTGTGTGTCCGCCCTTGCCTGGCTGCCGGGTTCACCTGGGAAGAATGATCGTATCCGGAACGGAGGGGTCACAGTCGTTGGCCACAGCGGAATTAGAAGACATCAAAAGGTCTGCCTGAAACCAAATTGCATCTCTCTCTCTCTCTCTCTAACAGTACGACAACAGCGATTACTGCGAACTGCACTAAACTGAACTGAACTCTGCTTCGCTTAAGACTGATCATTTTACCCCTAGACTGCAATAGAGCTTGGTTGATCCCTATTACCCTAGTTCTGTGTACATGTGTGTATTATCATTGCTAACCTGTTACATTTATATCCTTATGATTAGTGTACTGTATTACTTATTTCTTTATTAGTTCCTAGTAATCCAGACTCCAACAAGCATTCTATTTCTGCTGGTTTGGCAACCCAGTTATGGGGCACGTAACAACTGGAATTTAGAAGACTGCATGGGGATCTTATTGAAACCTACCGAAGGGTGAAAGGAAGGTGGATATGGGCAGGATGTTTCCTCTGGTGGAGATATCCAGAACTCAAAGGCACAGCCTCAGAATTGAGGGGTGACCTTTCAGAAGAGACGTAAGAAGGAAGTTTTTCAGCCAGAGAGTGGTGAATCTGTGGAATGATCTGCCACAGACTGTGATGGAGGCCAAGTCCATGGGTATAGTCAAAGGGGAAGTTGATAGATTGCTGACTGGTCAAGCCATCAAGGGACACGGTGAGAGGGCAGGGGTATGGTGTTGAATGGGATTTGTGATCAGTCATGATGAAATGGAGGAGCATACTCGATGGACTACTCTGTGCCTGTGTTTTATGGTCTAAAAAGAAGTTGGGGGAAGGGAAAGGTGTACAAGCTTGAAGGTGACAGGTAAAGCCAGGTGGGTGGGGAGGGGTGGGATGAAGTGAGAAGTTGGGAGGTGGAGGTGGAAAAGGCAAAGGGCTGGAGAAGAAGGAATCTGAAAGGAGAGGAGGGTGGATCATGGGAGGAAGGGAAGGAGGGGGAGCACCGGGGAAGGTGATAGTGCACAAATTCATCACCAGATTAGGATAAACAGCTGCTTTTTTAAAAAACTAATAGAACTCACTTTCATGCTGATCAAAGATGACTCATATGTGTAAATCAATTTTCATTGCAGCTACTTGGGAAATGTTCCAAGCAAATGGGGCCAGAGGATTAAGCAAGTGGGACAGAAGAAAAATAAAATTCTTTCATATCTGTTTTTCTTTTTCTGTGTCACAAAGACATCATGGAACAGTTTAGAATGGGAACAAAAGTGTGATGGAAGTGCTATAGAAGCGGTTTACAGGGCGGAAGGGAGGAACTGAATGAAAAAGTTTAAGAGGAGGCTTCTGAGAGCAGGAAGGGAGGCTGCAAAGCAGAGGGGGCAACTCTGCAGGTCAGGAACATTGCGGCCGAGAGGAATCTTTGTCGGTGGTATGAAGACAGATGCTTGAAGTCAGAGTGACACAGCACGGAAGCAGGCCCTTCAGCCAAACCAGCTATTTAAAGATAGAACAATGTGAACGAGTGTGGATAAACAGAGATCAGCTAATGGGTTACGTGGCAGTATGGTGCTTAAAGCATTCCTCTGAAACAGGCCATTTCACAGTAGGGAGGGGGGATACTAGCTTATCATTTCACATTCAGATTCATCGATACATGGAAACATTTTCATTATATTATAAGAGGAGTTTGAAGAGAATCTGTATGTCACCAAAGACACTCGCTGTGGAGAGCATTATCCTGGGTAATGGACTACCCGAATGGCAGACCACAGTCTGTGTAGCTTCAGAGCTGTGTGACAGACATGGCTATAAGCAGCACTGGGATTGCTCCCTTCCTGTTTACCCTGTATAACTCAGGCTTTAGATACAACACTGAGTCATGTCATCTGCAGAAATTCTCCAATGACTCAGCAATAGTTGGGTGTGTAAAGGGAGGATGGGAGGATGAATACAGGGCCCTGGAGGAGGACTTTGTCAAATGGTGCAAGCTGAATCATCAGTCAACAGACATATAAGTTGCTGGTGAACACAGCAGGCCAGGCAGCATCTGTAGGAAGAGGTACAGTCGACGTTTCAGGCCGAGACCCTTCGTCAGGACTAACTGAAGGAAGAGCTAGTAAGAGATTTGAAAGTGGGAGGGGGAGGGGGAGATCCAAAATGATAGGAGAAGACAGGAGGGAGAGGGATGGAGCCAAGAGCTGGACAGTTGATTGGCAAAAGGGATAGGAGAGGATCATGGGACAGGAGGCTCAGGGAGAAGGAAAGGGGGAGGGGGGAACCCAGAGGATGGGCAAGGAGTATAGTCAGAGGGACAGAGGGAGAAAAAGGAGAGAGAGAGCAACAGAATATATATATATATATATATATATATATTTATATATATATATAAAGGCATCCGTTAGTCTTGCGAGACCATGGATCTGTGCCTGGAAAGTCTTCACTCTCCAGGGCACAGGCCTGGGCAAGGTTGTATGGAAGACCGGCAGTTGCCCATGCTGCAAGTCTCCCCTCTCCACGACACCAACGTTGTCCAAGGGAAGGGCATTAGGAACCATACAGCTTGGCACCAGTGTCATCGCAGAGCAATGTGTGATTAAGTGCCTTGCTCAAGGACACAACACGTTCCCTCGGCTGGGGCTCGAACTCACAACCTTCAGGTAGCTAGTCTAATGCCTTAACCACTTTTATAAATAAATAAATAATGGATGGGGTACGACGGGGAGGTGGGCATTAACAGAAGTTAGAGAAGTCAATGTGATTGGCAAATTCCCCCTCCTGTCTTCTCCTATCATTTTGGATCTCCCCTTCCCCCTCCCACTTTCAAATCTCTTACTAACTCTTCTTTCAGTTAGTCCTGACGAAGGGTCTCGGCCCGAAACATCGACTGTACCTCTTCCTAGAGATGCTGCCTGGCCTGATGCGTTCACCAGCAACTTTTATGTGTGTTGCTTGAAATTCCAGCATCTGCAGATTCCTTCGTGAAGCTGAATCATCTGCCGCTCAACATCAGTAAGACAAAGGAGATGGTGATGGACTTTAGAAAGATCGAGCCGGCACTGCTCCCTGTTACCATTGATAGTAAGGACCTACAAGTACCTGGGGGTGCACCTGGATGACAGACTTGAGTGGAACACCAACACAGAGGCTGTGTATAAAAAGGGTCAGAGTCACCTCTACTTCCTGAGGTGACCGAGGTCCTTTGGTGTATGCAGGCCTCTCCTTCACATGTTCTACCAATCTGTTGTCGCCAGTGCAATCTTCTATGTGGTGGTGTGCTGGGGCAATGGCATCAACATAGGTGATGCCAACAGGCTCAATAAAATGATTAGAAAGGTTGGTTCTGTGAGTCAAGCTGGACACACTGGAGGCTGTGATAGAACAAAGGATTTGATGGAAAATCCTGGCAATTCTGGACAATGTTTCTCACCCTCTGCATGCTACCTTGGCTGAACAGAGGAGCACTTTTAGTCATAGACGAAGATAATTGTTTTGCTCCAAAGAGTGCTATACAAGGTCCTTCTTACTCTCAGCCATTAGGCTTTATAATGAGTCAACCTATAGCCAGGGAGGTGATGACACCCTCCCTTTAGACTGTTTGTGGTAACTTATTTTTTACTCCTTCTACTTCTCTTCTAATATTTGTGTATCTGTGCACTTGTACTGCTACTGTGACACAGTAATTTCCTTTGGGATCAATAAAGTATCTGTCTATCTATGATTCTAGCTGGCTGCATCACCATCTGGTATGGAGGACACTCCACTGAACAGGTTTGGAAAAAGCCGCAGAAAGTTGCACACCCATTTGGCTCCACCATGGGCACCAGCCTCCCCAGCATCCAGGACACCTTCAAAAGGTGACGCCTCAGAAAGGGGCCATCCATCATCAAGGACTCCCAATCACCCAGGACGTGCCTTCTTCTCATTGCTACCATGAAGGAGGCAGCACAGGAGCCGGAACACACACAAACACAACGATTCAGGAACAGCTTCTTCCCCACTGCCATCAAATTGCTGAATGGACAGTACCTCTTTTTACTTCTCTTTTTGCACTACTTAAGCTAATTGTTCTTTTATACACTGTATATATTATATTTTATTATGTTTAATTATTATGTGTGTAGGCACGTGGCCAAGTGGTTAAGGCATTCGACTAGCGACCTGAAGGTCGTGAGTTCGAGCCCCAGCTGAGGCAACGTGTTGTGTCCTTGAGCAAGGCACTTAATCACACATTGCTCTGCGATGACACTGGTGCCAAGCTGTATGGGTCCTAATGCCCTTCCCTTGGGCGACATTGATGTCATGGAGAGGGGAGACTTGCAGCATGGGCAACTGCTGGCCTTCCATACAACCTTGCCCAGGCCTGCGCCCTGGAGAGTAAAGACTTTCCAGGCACAGATCCATGGTCTCGCAAGACTAACGGATGCCTTTACTTTAATTATTATACATCGCACCCTACTTCTGCTGCAAAACAACAAATTCCATGACATATGCCAAACGTTTGAAACCTGATTCTGACATACAATGAAAAGTGTCATTTGCATTAACAATCAGCACCGCTTAAGGATGTGCTGGGGCAGCCCGCAGGCATCACACAGGTTCCAGCACCAACATAGCATGTCCATAATGTTCAGAAAAACAAACAACAAAACAAGCCTCTTTCCACCTAGCCAGTCACAGACTGCATCTCCCTCACTACATCAGTAGAAACACAAGGCAGTGCACTGAAAATGAGGTGGAACCACCACCATGTTATATTCTCAAGTTTACCTATGCCCAGTAAGGTGGTCTCGTACCATTTATCACATCACGCAATAGTTGGTGCCAAAGATAGTGGGCCAATTAGTTCACAAGCCATTTCAGCATCTACACTTCACATAATTAGAGGGGATTATCATCCAACTTGCATACTTACAATCACGCATCGAAACTGTGCCATGTCACATATTAGAACAGAGAACCATACAGCACTTTGCAGGCCCTTCAGCCCACAATGTTGTGCTAACCTTTTACCCTACTCCAAGATCAATCTAACCCTTCCCTCCCATTTTCCTTCATCCGTTTACCTCTCTTAAATGTCTCTAACGTATCTGCCTCTCCCCCCACTCCTGGCAGCACATTCCATGTATCACCTCACCTCTCCGTGTAAAAAAAAATCCACCTCTGACATCCCTCTATACCTTCCAAAACAGCGTTTCTCAACCAGGGTTCTGTGAGCAGTTGCTAGAGGTTCCACGAGGGGTCGTGATTAAAAACAACATTGTTTTTTTAACTTTGTGCAACACGCGGTGCTAGCACTCACAGTGGTGGGCAGGAACTGAGCAGCCCCATTACAGGTCTCTCAGCCCAGTGTGGCAGTGCACAGTGGGGCCTTGTTTACTTGGTTAAGTCCATTCTCAATTTTTGACACGAGATAGGGGAGGCCATTGATAATTGGTGAGCGCTGTATTACACGGAGTGGAGGATGGTAGGGACTGATAATTGTTGAGTGTTGTATTACACAGAGGGGAGGATGGTAGGCTGATAATTGGAGAGCGCTGTATTGTACGGAGCGGAGGACGGTAGGCTGATAATTGATAATTGGTGAACGCTGTATTGCACAGGGGGAGGATGGTAGGCTGATAATTGGAGAGCGCTGTATTGTACGGAGCGGAGGACGGTAGGCTGATAATTGGTGAACGCTGTGGAAGACGTCCTGCCTCGTCCCTGTGCAGAAGACGCCGCACGCCAGCGGCCTCAATGATAACAGATCGGTGGCATTGGCCTCCCACATCATGCAGACCCTGGAGAGACTTGTTCTGGAGCTGCTCCGGCCTATGGTCAGGCCACATTTAGATCCCCTCCAGTTCGCATACCAGCCCCGACTAGGAGTTGAGGATGCCATCGTCTTCCTGCTGAACCGTGTCTACACCCACCTGGACAAGCCAGCGAGCACTGTGAGGGTCACGTTTTTTGACTTCTCCAGTGCGTTCAACACCATCCGCCCTGCTCTGCTGGGGGAGAAGCTGACAGCGATGCAGGTGGATGCTTTCCTGATGTCATGGATTCTTGATTACCTGACTGGCAGACCACAGTACGTGTGCTTGCAACACTGTGTATCCGACAGAGTGATCAGCAGCACTGGGACTCCACAGGGGACTGTCTTGTCTCCCTTTCTCTTCACCATTTACACCTCGGACTTCAACTACTGCACAGAGTCTTGTCATCTTCAGAAGTTTTCAGATGACTCTGCCATAGTTGGATGCATCAGCAAGGGAGATGAGGCTGAGTACAGGACTACGGTAGGAAACTTTGTCACATGGTGTGAGCAGAATTATCTGCAGCTTAATATGAAAAAGACTAAGGAGCTGGTGGTAGACCTGAGGAGAGCTAAGGTACCGGTGACCCCTGTTTCCATCCAGGGGGTCAGTGTGGACATGGTGGAGGATTACAAATACCTGGGGATACGAATTGACAATAAACTGGACTGGTCAAAGAACACTGAGGCTGTCTACAAGAAGGGACAGAGCCAGTCTCTATTTCCTGAGGAGACTGAGGTCCTTTAACATCTGCCGGATGATGCTGAGGATGTTCTACGAGTCTGTGGTGGCCAGTGCGATCATGTTTGCTGTTGTGTGCTGGGGCAGCAGGCTGAGGGTAGCAGACACCAACAGAATCAACAAACTCATTCGTAAGGCCAGTGATGTTGTGGGGATGGAACTGGACTCTCTGACGGTGGTGTCTGAAAAGAGGATGCTGTCTAAGTTGCATGCCATCTTGGACAATGTCTTCTATCCACTACATAATGTACTGGGTGGGCACAGGAGTACATTCAGCCAGACACTCATTCCACCGAGATGCAACACAGAGTGTCATAGGAAGTCATTCCTGCCTGTGGCCATCAAACTTTACAACTCCTCCCTTGGAGGGTCAGACACCCTGAGCCAATAGGCTGGTCCTGGATTTATTTCATAATTTACTGGCATAATTTACATATTACTATTTAACTATTTATGGTTCTATTACCATTTATTACTTATGGTGCAACTGTAACGAAAACCAATTTCCCCCGGGATCAATAAAGTATGACTATGACTATTACACAGAGAGGAGGATGGTAGGCTGATAATTGTTGAATGCTGTATTACATGGAGGGGAGGATGGTCGGCTGATAATTGGTGAGCCCTGTATTACACAAAGGTGAGGATGGTAGGCTGTTGAGGAGCATGAAGTGCATTTTCCAAACATTCAATGGGCTTGCCCAACTTGGGCTGTGATATCAGCCTCTCCCTCCCGAACTACCTCCCCCAACTTCCCCTTAAACACTGCTGACTGACTTATGGGAGCAAACAAACTACCGGTGTAGTAGAAAGTTGGATGGAAATTTTCATTCTAAAGACGGTCCAGTGTGGTGATTTTTGAAGGGGTGGTATGAGATGGAAGAGAAGGATTCTAGGCCTAGGCCTATGGACAATTCTGATGAAGAATTACAATCTTCTGAGTCATTTCACTGCACTAGTGCAACACCAGACACCAAAAAGTCCGTCTTTACAATGAAAGCTACTTATCAATGAAATCAACGAAATGAAAGCTACTTACAACTTAGACTGGTGATCCAAGTTGTCCTATTTTATTGTGCCTAGTCTGTGGCAAACAACTTACAAATGTAGCAATGGCTCCAGCAAAATTGAAAAGACACAACTACAAATCACAGCTATAAGACACATAAAAGTGCTGATTATTTTAAATGACTATGAATCTCAAAACAAACAGATTACAGCTTTTGAAAATAAAGTCACAGTTTGTAAAAAGACAAAGGAAGCAAGTTATTTAGTATCTTTAAGACCAGTTCACGAAAACCTGGATGAAGAGCAGGCCAATCTCTTGCTGCAAACAGAAATCCAGTGGCTTAGCTGAGGAAGAGTTCTCAACAGGTTGAGCTGATAAGTGAATTGCTGGAGTACTTTCAAAAAAAAATAGTAGGCCCAGATTTTGGCGAGTGCTTTGAAGATGAAGAGTGGCTGCAGAAACTAGCCTAGGATAGAAATCATCACATTTCAATTGAAGGTGAAATCCATGTGTGCTTATCTCAAGTTTGACCCAGAATTGAGAATTTATTATGTTTGCCTTATGAGTTTTTAAAACTTATCAAAGGGAAAGAAAGAGATTAATTTCAAGAAAGTTAATCTAAAAATTCATTCTGCACACAAAAGAGCATTGACATTATTTTTGAATTATTATATTCTACAACTTACTGATCACGCTAACCTACTGCATGCTCTAGATATAATAAATTTTATGTAGGGGTTCCCTGAGACCTGAAAATTATTTCAAAGGTTCCTCCAGGGCAAAAAGGCTGTTCAAAAAATTTAATAGCTGTGTTATAGAACCTTATTTGTAAGTCAGGAAAAGCATATAGCGATCGACAATTGCAAGCAAGCGCAAATTAACTGCCCGACTACAAAACCTGGGAAAAGGACCCAGAAGCATTACTATGAATATGTTATTTAAAACATAAATAATAAGCAGCAAAGACACGCAGATAGACAGGTTGACCTGGGAGTTATTCTCCCATAAGCTTGCTATAATTACCTTTCCTTTCGCAGCAAATATTAAGATTTTCAATGTTTTAAATGCATGAAGTCCATAAAACATGATCAGAACCACTTAAATATGTTTATCCAGTGTTGTTTAAGAAATGCATTTATCCCTTATTGGTTTGATTTGAATCATATATCAATGACAATTTTAACATGGAACAGCACAGCAGAGCACTGTCCTTTGGCCTATGATGTAGTGCTGACCTGTTACCCTACTCTAAGGTCGATCTAACCCTTCCCTCCCACATAGCCCTCTATTTTTCAATCATCCGTGTGCTCATCCAAGAGTCTGTTATGTATCTGCCTCAACTACTACCCCAGCAACACATCTCATGCACCCACCACTCTCTGTAAAAGACAACACATATGACACCTTCCCCCCCCCCCAAATGCATACTAAAAATGCAACAACCGTCTTATAAAACCTTTGTAAATCAGGAAATGCAGGTAGCAATGGATTGTGGATAATCTAAGCAAGCTCAATTTAACTTCCCATCCACAAGACCTGGGAAAAGATAATACCTTCAGTTGTTACTGTGAATGTTAAGAAGGAAAGATACATAGACAGAGAGGTAAAAAGAGTTGTCCACTTCCTATCCAACATGCATGTCCATGGCCTCCTCTACTGCCACAATGAAACCACTACCACTTTCAGGTTGGAGGAGCAACACCTCATATCCATCTGGGTAGCCTCCAACCCGACAGCAAGTGCATCGATTTCTCTAGCTTCCAGTAATGTCTCCCCCCCCCCACTTCTTCTATTCCCTATTCTGGCCTCCCCTTTAACCTTTTTCTTCTTTTCACCTGCTCATCATCTCCCTCCGGTACCCTCCGGCTTCCATTTCTCTCACGGTCCACTCTCCTCTCCTATCGGATTGCACCTTCTTCAGTTCTTCACCTTTTCCACCTATCACCTTCTAGCTTCTTATTTCATTCTCCTTCCTCCACCCAACTGGTCTCACCTATCATTTGCCTGCTTGTACTCTGTCTTCTCCCCTCACCTCCTCATTCTGGCATCTGCGCCCTTGCTTTCCAGTCCTGACGAAGGGTCCTGGCCTAAAACATTGACTGGTAATTGCTCTTCTTAGATGCTGCCTGACAGGCTGAGCTCCTCAAGCATTTTGTGTGTTGTTCAACCTGAGAGCTTACTATAATCATCCCTTCCTTTCTCAACAAACAAACAGCAGTTAGATTTTAAATACTTTAGATATATTAACACCATTAACACTGAATCAGAACAAAGTGAATCTATTTATTGATCGCATCCCTTGAATCACTTATTGCTTTGATCTGAATTATATTTCAATGACAATATTAACACAGAACAAAGAACAGTACAGCACAGTATTGGCCCTTCAGCCCACTATGCTGTGCTGACACCAAGATCAATCTAAACCTTCCCTACCACATAGCCCTTTATTTTTTCTTTCATCCTTATGCCTACTTATGAGTCTCTTAAGCATCTCTAATGAATCTGCATCTGCCACTACTCTGGTAATACGTTCCACCACTCTGAAAAAAAAACTACCCCCGACATCCCCCTATTCTTCCCTCAAATTACCTTAAAATTATGGCCCTTTGTTTTAACCATTTCTACCCTGGGGAAAAGTCTCTGGCTGTCCACTCTACCGGTGCCTTTTGTACACTTCTTTACCACAGGGTATGGCAAAGGAGGAAAGACAAGACAGAAGTGTCAAGTGATCTGCCATAGAAACAGAGGAAAGCAAGATATTTTCTTAATGGTAATGTTTTAGCACTTGTGGGAGTGTGAAAGGATTTATGTGCATGAATAACATAACATATATTCAAGTAATTAAATTTGATATTCCAGTTGCATTAGAGCCTTGGTTAGACCTCAAATGGAGTGAAACATTCAGTTTTAATCAATATTTTAAAATGAAATGTTGTTCTTGGACTAATCCCACTTACCTCATCTCAACACTGAACTGATTCCACAACCTACAGACTCACGTTTGAGGACTCTTCAACTCATGTTCTCATTTTCTACTATTATTATTGATTTATTTAATTTATTTATTTGCACAGATAGTCTTCTTTTGCATATTTGCTGTTTGTCAATCTTTGTGTGTAGTTTTTCATTGATTCTATTGTATTTCTTCATTTGTTTCTGTAAATGGCTGCAAGAAAATGGATCTCGAGGTAGGACACGGTAACATACACACTACGTACTTTGATAAGTTTACTTTAGAGGGATGTTTTGAAGAATCTTCACAGAATCAACAGAATTATAATTACAGGGTTAAATTGAGGACAAACTTCTGAACTTAAAGGAATTCAAAATTAAGGCTGACCCAAAAGTATCTTTAAAATGATAAATTTTAAAGATGTGCAACTTCCTTTGGTGAGGAAATAAGACCAAGCAGACATTCTGAATGGATAATGAACCCATGTACACAACCTCACAACTTTTTTTCCTCTCTTTTGGCACTACTTACTTAGTTATACATTTTTCCCTCAACCCTTATGGGTGGTGTGTGAGTATTTTTTCCCTCAATATTGGGTCCTCGACCAGAAGCCTGGGAGCCTGAGGGTTCAGTGCAGTATCCTTGCTGTTCCTAATAGTACACTCTTCTGGATCGAGTTCTCAGATGCTGTTCCCAGGATTTGTTGTTTCCAGGTGTCACAGCTCCAAGTGCTTCTATCACCACTGGGATTACTCTGGCTTTAACCTTCCACATCCTTTCTAACTCTTTCAAGCCCTGGTATTTCTCTAGCTTCTCATATTCTTTCTTCCTGATGTTACTGTTATTTGGGATTGCCACATCTATTACTATTGTTTTCTTCTGTTCTTTGTCCAGTGTTACCGTGTCTGGTTGGTTGGCCAGTATCTGCATATCAGTCTGTATTTGGAATTCCCACAGGATCTTAGCCCTGTCATTCTCCACTACCTTCTCAGGTGTTTCCCATTTGGACTTGGGAGTGTCCAATCCATACTCAACGCAGATGTTCCTGTACACAATTCCTGCAACTTGGTTGTGCCATTCAGTGTATGCTGTCCCTGTCTGCATCTTGCATCCTGCTACTATGTGCTGGATGGTTCCAGCAGATTCCTTGCACAGTCTGCATCTTGGGTCTTGTCTGGCGTATTACACCCCAGCTTCTATAGCTCTTGTGCTCAGCGCCTGTTCTTACGCAGCCATGATCATCGCTCTTGTGCTGTCCCTCAGCCCTATTACTTCCAGCCATCAGTAGGACTTTCTTATGTCAGCTACTCCTGATATCTGGCGATGGGACATCCCGTGCAGTGGTTTGTCCTGCCATGGCCTCTGGACCTCTGGCTCTGCTTCACCCCCTTCCATTTCCATACCTCCTGCCTGCTGTCTGAGGTATTCTCCTAGCATGTTGTCCTTAGGGACCCATCATCCTGCCATACTCAAGGATGTTTTCCATTTCTTACAGGACTGTGGCTTTGACATTTCCAGGTCCCCATCCTCCTTTATTCCAATGGGTGTACAGTTGCTCGACGTTGGACTTTGGGTGGAATCGTCCATGTACTGTTAGTAGTTTCTGGGTCTTGATGTCACTATTGCGGCTGGGTACCTGATAATTGCTAGGGTGAATGTATTGGTGGCTCTGATCTTGTTCTTCCCATTCAGTTGGCTTTTTAGGACCTGTCACACTCTTTGGAGGTGCTTGGATATTGAAGTCTTCCTTGTGTCCTCATCATGGCTTCCATGCACCTGCAGGATCCCCAGGTATGGGTACCTGTCCTGTATATCTGGTAGGTTGCCTTCAGATAACTCAACTCCTTCAGTCTGGATGAGTTTGCCTCTTTTCACTACCCTCCGGCTGCACTTTTCCAGTCAAAATGACATCCTGATGTCTCTGCTGTACACCCCTGTCGGGTGGATTAGTGAGTCAATGTCTCTTTCATTTCTGGCATACAGCTTGATGTCATCCATGTACAGGAGATGGCTGATGGTCACTCCACTCTTGAACCTGCACCCATATCCACTCTTTGAGATGACCTGGCTGAGGGGGTTCAAGTCTATGCAGAACAGCAGTGTGAGTAGTCCATCACCCCTGTATATTCCACATCTGATCATGCTATTGGCTTTGGTGAGCAATTCTGGGCCTGCGGTCTGCTGCGGGAACAGTGGAGAGCAGAGCCAGCGGGTAGCATATGGGCCTCTCCCAAGACACCACCGGCACTTAGGCTGACACCAGGAACTTGGCATAACAAAACCTTCTGATCCATGCTCAGAATTTAACATTCACAATCATTCACTTAAACCTCGAATATGGGAGTACAGCTTCAATTTTTACTGACTCTCCAAAATCTCGCCCTTCTCAACCCATTCAGACTCCAAATTAACTTTACATGGTCCATTAGCAGTGCTGACACATCAGCAAGCAATTTCCTGGAAGCATTCCCGCATACACAATTCACACTCATGAGAAGCTATATCCACTGGAAAATTCCACTGTATTTGTCTTAGGTTAATGAAATAAACTTCAGGATAGTAAACTGAGTGAAGACCTATAGCCAGCAACGTGGCACAGAAATTAGAGCTCTTTATTGTTTATCAGTTATATTAATGATTTGGAAGAGAATTTAGATGACATGATTAGTAAGTTTGCAGATGACACCAAAACTTGTGGTATAGTGGGCAACTGAGAAGGTTGTCTAAAGTTACAGTGGAATCTAGAGCAACAAGGAAAATGAGCTACAGAGTATATTATTGTTATTACTATTTATTTTTTCTCAGCTCAAACCTTGCAGAGGTTCAAGCATAGCCAAGCACACTCAATTGTCAATTGCTAGGAACTTCTGGACTGTTCTGGTGGTGTTCAGTATTGTGGCTTTCTGGAAATTTACAAAGATATTACTGTATGGCCCTAATAGTTTAATGCTATTGTGTAGTGACTTTGGGATGATGTCAGTTGTGGATGTTACTACTGGGACAATGTATACCCTGTACATGTTCCATAATCTTTTAATTTCCTCTATTAACTCAGCACACTTCTGGTGTTTTTCACTTACTGATTTCTGTATGTTATGCATGTTGAGAATGGCTATATCTATTAACTAAGTTGTTCTTGCTTATTTATCCTGCATTATTATATCTAGACGGTTATTATGGATTGTCCTATCTGTAATAATGGATCCGCTGAAATTTGTAGGGCTCCGGCTCAAACCCTGGATCAGGCTAGTATTTATAGTAAGATATGGAGTCTTTTATGAGTTTGTATTTTAAAGCAAGGTTTTGGTGAATGAGGTTTCCTTATTGATTGCGCCTGTGTAAGTAATCAGATTGAGTTAAATTGCCACAGGATCCTGTAATGTGGTGGATTGTTTCTGGTTTCTCTTGGCATTTTCTGCATTTGTGTTGAACTTATTGGTTTTGTATTATGTATTTTGATTATTTTTTGTCCTAGTCCTGTATTGCCACAAGTAACTCTTCTGTTCCTGGGAATTTGTTGCATTTGTATCCACCCGGAAATGAAAGGGTTAACATGTGTGGAGAGTTTGATGGGTCTGAGCCTTAATTCACTGGAGTGTAAAAGAATGAAGGGGGCTCTCATTGAAACCTATCAAACCCTGTAAGGCCTAGATAGAATGGATGTGGAGAAGATGTTTCCTATGGTGGCGGGGTCTAAGGACAAGAGGGAGTAGCCTCAGAGTAGGACAGCTGTTTAGAACAGAAATGAGGGTGGAGAATCTGTGGAATTCTTTCCCACAGATGGTTGTGAAGGATGAGTCACTGAGTATATTTAAACTGGAGGTTGATAGGATCTGGATCAGTCAAGACGCCAAAGGGCATACAGAGAAGACATGAGAATGGGATTGAAAGGCATAATAAATTAGCCATAATAGAATGGTGGAGCAGGGTCAATGGGCTGAATGGCCTAATTCTGTTCCTAGGGTTTATAGTGAAATATACATACTTAGACAATAAATTTCATTTGAACTTTGAACTAATTCTACTACAGCAGCCACTTTCAAGGACCCAATAACTCATGTTCTCAGTATTTGGGTTCCCGTAAATTTGTCTTCTCATACATATTGGTTGTTTGTCAGTCTTTGCTTATGTGTAGCTTTTCATAAATTCTATTGTACTCCTTTATTTTTCTGTAAATGCAACAAATTGAATCTCAGGATAGTAAAAGGTAACATACAAGTACTTTGCAATACATTTGACTTTGACTTTGCAAGATGGGGCTGGTGAAAATCGGCAACTTTCTGTGGGCTGCAAAAAATTTTTCCAGATTTCCTCTTAAGTATACTTATTTGAATTACTTTTGCTGTAATCTGCAGCATGTAACTTTCCTGTTAATCATGGACTTCTAAATTACGTCAATGATGTTCAGATCTCACGATCGACTAAAGAACGCAGACAAGACAGGCGCGGCACCTTTAACGCCAAAAGTAAAGCAGGAGAAGGGGAATCCATGCCAGGCTGAAACAAAGGGATGAGGTCTTCGCTACCCAGCATCTTGTAGGTGAATGTGCAGTCACTGGAGAATAAAGTTGACAATCTGAGGGCAAGACTGCTGTATCAGAGGTAGATGAGAAATATCTCAATTTTTTGCTGTATCAAAACTTGGTTAACTGTGAATATGCCGGACACGGCAAGTAGACCAGAAGGGTTTACGATTTTCAGAATGGAGCGCACTGCAGACTCTGGTAAGGCAAAGGGAGATGCCATGTGTTTTATGGTCAATTCTCGCTGGTCGTCTGACGTGGCGGTTATATCGAACCTATGTTCCCCCGACTTGGATCACCCAACGATCAAATGTAGACCACTATTTGCTTCAGGAGTTCTCATCTGTAACGCTGACCACAGCTTGTATCCCACCAGTGGCCGACTATAAGCAAGCACTCATGACACTGCGTGACGTGTCTGCAGACAAGAAACAACCCATCCGGAGGCATTTCAAATTATAGTCAAAATTCAACCAGACCCGTTTGAAGAAAACCCTGTCCAATTATCACCAGCAACATAACCTGTAGCACCGGAGGTCCCAACATCACTGCTGTACTAAGATAATGAACGCCTACTGTTCCTTGCCCAGATTGCATTTTAGTAAACCAGATCACTTGGCTGCCCTCCTCCTACCTGCATACAGACAGAGCCTAAAACCCAAGGCTCCAGAGATTAGAACAACACAAGGAGGTCGCGGGAGACAAAGGAACGATTACAGGATTGCCTTGAGTCAGTGGACTGGGCTGTGTTCTCACACTCATCGAGATCTAAACGAATAAACCAGGGTTGTAACGGACTTTGTTAAAATAGCTGTAGATGAGCGTGCCCCCACTAAATCGTTCGGTCTTCCCCAATCAGAAGCCTGGATGAACCATGAGATCTGGAATTTGCTGAGGGCCAGATCAGAGGCGTTCATGTCTGGAGACCAACAACACTACAAGAGGTGCAGGTATCATCTCTGGAAAGCCATCTCACGGGCGAAGTGGAGATTCTGGACCAAACTGGAATCAATAAAGGATATTCGACAGCTATGGCAGGGTTTGAATGTTAATACCTCCTACAAAATTAAACCAAGTGACAGAGTAGAACAGCACAGAAACAGGCCTTTCAGCCCATCTGGTCCATTTCAACTGCCTACTCCCAACGACCTACACCGGGACAATAGCCCTCCATACTCTTACTATGCATGAGATGCCAGACAGCTGGGCTTCGCTTCCACATGAGTTCAATGCCTTCTATGCCCGTTTTGTCCATCAGAACATGGAGGAACCACTGTGAACCCCCACATCTTCTGATGATCCTTTGACCTCAGTATCTAAAGCTGACATGCAGACTGCCTTCAGGAGGGTGAAGCCAAGGAAAGAATTCAGACTAGATGGGGTACCTGGCCATGTACTAAAGACCTGTGCTGACCAACTGCTCTGAGCTCTTGCTCCGGCTGTGTGTGGTACCCACCTGCTTCAATTATACCAGTGCCCAATTCGAACAATACCAGTGTCCAATTCTGAAGAGAAGATGGCGGCGCGACGCAACGTGCAGTGGCCACTCCGAAATGAATATCTGTTATTTGTTAAGTAGGATGCCGTGCACAATCCTGATTTGATGGAGATGGACGTGAGAGGCACGGAGGAACATCTGGTGAAACTTCTGAAATGCCTGTTTCGCTGCCACTGCTACTGTGCGACCCAAAATCTCTAGAGGGGAAGGCCCCGAGTCCTCGGCTTTGCCTGTTGCTTGGCGGCCAGGGCCGGGGTCGAAGCACTAGGCAGAGATGGTGCTTGGTGTCGGAGAGCTGGTCGGAGGCTTGAAGTTTTCGGACGGACTCAGAGTCGGACTGTGGTCGGCTGCTTCCAGGGTGCTGCATCGGCAAGTTTGCGGTGCTGGAGGTTCATGGCAGGGAGAGTTTTTCTTCCTTCTACCGTCTGTGTGAGATGATGGGGCTATCGGGACTTTGAGACTTTTTTTTACCGTGCCCATGGTCTGCTCTTTATCAAATTACGGTATTGCTTTGCACTGCTGTAATTATATGTTATAAGTATGTGGCTTTTATCAGTTTTACTCTTGGTCTGTCCTGTGTTTCTGTGATATCATACTGGAGGAACATTGTATCATTTCTTAATGCATGCATTACTAAATGACAATAACCAAGGACTGAGTGTCCTCATAATCTAATCTACAGATAGTAACCTGCCTCAATGACCATCGCCCAAGAGCATTTACATTCTGAGTGATGAAGTGTTTTGAGAGGCTGGGGATGAAACACATCAGCTCCTGCCCAAGAAGGAACTTGGATCCAATCCAATTTGCCTACTGGATGGAGCAACAGGTCCATATCTTACTGGCTCTTCACACAACCCTGGGACATCTGGACAGCAAAGATGCATACATCAGAATGCTCCTCATCAAAGCTAATCAATAAGTTCCAAGACCTAAACCTCAATAGCTCCTTGTGCAATTGGATCTTTGACTTCCTCACATTCAGACCCCATGCAGTTCGGATGGGCAACATCTCCACAATCTCCATCAGCGCCGGTGCATCACAGGGCTGTGTGCTTAGCCCCCTGCTCTACTCACTTTATACACAGCTCCAACACCATATTCAGCTTGCTGATGACACCACTGCTGTGGCCCATAGTAAAGGTGGGTAATGAATCTGCATATAGGAGGGAGATTGAAAACTTGGCAGAGTGGTGCCATAACAACAGCCTCTGACTCAACGTCAGCAAGACCGAGGAACTGACTGTAGACACGAGGGGAAGGAAACCAAGGGTCCATGAGTCAGTCCCTTCACAAGCACAATTGTGAAGGGAGCACGACAGCACCTCAACTTCCTTCAGAGTCTGCGGAGATTCAGTATGACTTTGAGAAACTTCTATAGATGTGTAGTGGAGAGTGTATTGACTGACTCCATCACGGCCTGGTACGGAAACACCAACGCCTTCAAACAGAAAATCCTACAAAAGGTTGTGTATTCAGCCCAGTACACAGGTAAAGCCCTCCAAATCATTGAGCACATCTACATGAAAAGGAAAGGAAAGGAAAGCAGCATCCACCAAAGATCCTCCCGCCCAGGCCATTGTCTTTTCATGCTGGGTGGGTCATTGGGAGGAAAGGAGGAACAGAGTTTGTTTTGCTGTTTGTCGCTTGTTGTGTTCTGTGTTGTACTGCCAAGCACTGTGGGCATGCTATATGACTTGCCGGCTGCCTCTCTGCACAACCTTGGGCGTGTTGGTTGTTAATTCAAAATACAGAGAAACAGAATAGAATCAATGAAGTGTACACATCAAGACAGATAAGTGACCCATGTGCAAAAGTCAATTAATTAAGAAATACAAAAACGAAGAAACAAAATAATAATAAATAAATAAATAATAAATATTGAGCAAATGAGTTGCAACGTTCTTGAAAGTAAGTCCATAGGTCGTGGAATCAGTTCCAAGTTGAGGTGAGTGAAGTTTTCCACTCTGTTTCAGAAGCCCGATGGCTGAAGGGTAATAACTGTTCCTAAACCTGGTGGTGCAGGACTTGAAGCTTCTATACCTCCTTCCCAAGAGCAGCAGCAGGTACAGAGAATGGCCTGGACGATGGGGGTTCTGATGATAGGTGGTGCTTTCCTCTCTATTACTTCTATGAAAATGAAGTTCCCATGCAGGAAATGGAAATGCTGCAGCGAGCGAGACGTGATTGAAGGGAGACGGTTGTGCTGGGGCAGAAATCCCATCCTGCCATCGTGAGTCAGGAGCCCACACATTCAGGAGTCATAGGGATCTCAAGGACAACTTGGCAACTACAGCGTGGGAAATTGTGGGCAGCATTGGCAACCTCAGCATGAAACTATGCAAATACAGCCACATGCATGTGGCTTGGGCAAGGTCCATAAGCGCAGATCTCCGAATGGTGGCTTGGCTTACACTGTATTTCCACAATAAAACATTGTAACTCCCGCCCCTGGCAACCCTGGTAAATACACATTTAACTTGTCAAGGATTAAAATAGTTGCTCTGCTGGCGAAGACAAACAATCCACGATGTCTTGCAGAGAGGGGGAATGGAATATTTCCATAACTCAGTCCTTCCCTTTTAATGCAGCCTGAACGTTACATTGTCCTTTGTTTAAAATCCAGGATAAAGCAGGTCTATGACGAGCTTCACCTCCACTCCTTACGGATTCCTTCCAGCAAGCATAACTTACACCATCTTAATAAAAGTACATTCCAAGATTCAAGATTGTTTAGTCATTTCCAGTACACAAGTATAAAGGGGAAAATAAATTGTTACTCTGGATCCGATTCAGCAAAAAAAAACACAAGAACAGAATGATATACAAAAAACATAAATACATATGATAGCTTGCATACTTAGAGTAATTCCATTTCCATAAAGCACCAGATTGTCTGCACCTTATGTACAGACACTCTGGTGCTTTATGGACGTAGAATTACTCTAAGTACTTTATACTTCAATTGTTTGGCGACAATAAAGTATGAAGAGTAATTCTACATCCATAAAGCACCAGAGTGTCTGTACATAAGGTGCGTCTGACGGGAGATGATAAAGTAGTAGAGGTGGGGAGTGTGGAGGGGTGGGTTGGTGGGTGGAGGTGTTGATCAGCCTTACTGCTTGGGGAAAGTAACTGTTTCTGTGTCTGGTGGTCCTGGCATGGAGGCTGCATAGCCTCTCCCCTGATAGGAGTGGGACGAACAGTCCATGAGCAGGGTGGATAGAATCCTTTATAATGTTACTGGACTTTTTCTGGAATCTTTCCGTCTTTACAGTGCCTTTAAAAAAGGTATTCTTCCCCCGCCCCCCCAGAAGTTTTCACGTTTTATTATTTTACAACATTGAATCACAATGAATGCAATTTGCCTTTTTTGACACTGATCAACAGAAAAAGACTCTTCCGTGTCAAAATGAAAACAGATCTCTACAAAGTGACCTAAATTAATTAGAAATATACAACACAAAATAACTGATTGCATAGATATTCATCCCCTTTAATATGACACACCAAATCATCACTGGTACAGGCAATTAGCTTTAGAAGTCACATAATTAGTTAAATACAGATCATGTGCAGTCAAGGTGTTTCAATTGATTGTGGTAAAAATACAACTGTGTCTGGTACGTCCAACTGCTGGTGAGCCATTATCCTGGCAAAAAACTACACCATGAAGACAAGAACACTCCAAGCAACTCCAAAGGGTTACTGCAAAGCTCAAGTTAGGAGAAGGATACAAGAAAATTTCCAAGTCACTAAATATCCCCTGGAGTACAGTTAAGTCAATCATCAAGAAATGGAAAGAATATGGCACAGCTGTAAATCTGCCCAGAGCAGGTTGTTCTCAAAAACTGAGTGACTGTGCAAGAAGGGGACTAGTGAGGGAGGGCACCAAGAGACCTATGACAACTCTGGAGGAGTTGCAAGTTTTAGTGGCTGAAGTTGGAGAGACTGCACATACAACTGTTGCCCGGGTGCTTCACCAGTCACAGCTTTATGGGAGAGTGTGTAAGAGAAAACCAATGTTGAAAAATAAATCTCACATGACTTTGCCAGAAGGCATGTGGGAGACTCTGAAGTCAGCTGGAAAAAGGTTCTATGGTCTGATGAAACCAGACTGAGTTTTTGGCAACCAGACTAAACATTATGTTTGGCATAAGCCAAACATCGCACATCATCAAAAACACACGATCCTTACTGTGAAGCACGGTGGAGGCTGCATCATGCTGTGGGGATGCTTCACTGCAGCAGGCCCTGAAATGTTTGTGAAGGTAGAGGGTAAAATGAATGCAGCAAAATACAGAGAAATCCTGGAGGAAAACCTGATGCAGTCTGCAAGAGAACTGTGACTTGGGAGGTGGTTTGTTTTCCAGCAAGACAGTGACCCCAAGCATAAAGCCAAAGCTACACAGAGATAGCTTAATCACAACAAAATTAATGTCCTGGAGTGGCCAAGTCAGAGTCCAGACCTCAATCCAATTGAGAATCTGTGGCTGGACTTGAAGGCTCTTCACTCATGATCCCCTTGCAATGTGACAGAGTTCAAGCAGTTTTGAAAAGAAGAATGGGGAAAAATTGCAGTGTACAGATGTGGAAAGCTGATAGAGACCTAACCACACAGAGTCAAGGCTATAATTGGTGCCAAAGGTACATCTACTAAATACTGACTTGAAGGGGGTGAGTACTCATACAATCAATTATTTTCTGTTTTGTATTTGTAATTAATTTAGATCACTTTGTAGAGATCTGTTTTCACTTTGACACGAGACAGTCTGTCTGTTGATCAGTGTCAAAAAGCCAAATTCAATCAAGAGGACATGAGTTGAGAGTTAAAGGGTAAAAGTTTAGGGATAACATGAGGGGGAACTTCTTTACTCAGAGTGGTAGCTGTGTGGAACGAGCTTCCAGCAGAAATGGTTGAGGCAGGTTCGATGTTGTCATTTAAAGTTAAATTGGACAGCTATATGGACAGGAAAGGAATGGAGGGTTGTGGGCTGAGTGCAGATCGGTGGGACTAGGCGAGAGTAAAAGTTTGGCACGGACTAGAAGGGCCGAGATGGCCTGTTTCCGTGCTGTAATTGTTATATGGTTATATGGTAAATCCACTGTGATTCAATGTTGTAAAAAAAAGGTGGGGTGAATACTTTTTATGGGCACCATGTCCTTGATGATGTGCCAGGTGGTTTTGACCACCCATCATCGAGCCCTCTTGCTGCTGTTCAGTTACTCAACTGAACTATTCCTATTGGACCGCACTGAGTTACTGGAAACAAGAAGGCTGTCAGCCTGCTGGGCTAATCACCTCTTCCGCATCCCTTTCTCAGTGTGAGCTACTTGTTCCTCAGACTCCAAACTTTCCTGTACTTGCCTGCAAGAAAATGAATCTCAATGTAGTATGTGGTGACAGTCCCAAGCCCAGCTGCGAAATGAGAAAGGTCAGGGACCAGTGAAATCCCAGGGCTACAGAAACCAGAAATGGCAACAGAAGCTCCAAATACATTTCTAGGCGAGGAAGGATCTTTGAAGATGGATATACCTGGGGACAACTTGAAAGTCTGGCCCAGAACAGAGTACTCTAATATGATTATGATGATTATGTTTATGAGGACACACAGTCCTCTCCTATTGTCATTTAGTAATGCATACATTAAGAAATGATACAACGTTTTTCCAGAATGTTATCACAGAAACACATGACAAACCAAGACTGAAAAACTGACAAAAATCACATAATTATAACATATAGCTACAACAGTGTAAAGCAATACTGTAATTTGATAAGAACAGACCATAGGCATGGTAAAAGTCTCAAAGTCTCTCGAAAGTCCCATCATCTCACACAGACGGTGAACCTCCAGTGCCGCAAACTTGCCGATGCAGCATCCTGGAAGCATCCGACCACATTCCGACTCCATCCGAAAACTCCGAGCCTCCGACCAGCTCTCTGACACCGAGCACCGCCGAGCGTTTCGACCCCGGCCCCGGCAACAGGCAATAGGCAAAGCCGAGGATTTGGGGCCTTCCCCTCCAGAGATTCTCGATCGCACAGTAGCAGCGGCAGCGAAGTAGGCATTTCAGAAGTTACTCCAGGTATTCCTCCGTGCTTCTTCACGTCTGTCTCCATCAAATCAGGATTGTGTACGGCATCCTACTTCACAGATACGATATTCATTCGGAACGGCCGTGCGCACTGCTTGGGCCGCCATCTTCTCCTCCCTCCCTATTGAGCTGCTGTCAGCAACCTATGCCCCAGTACAGGTGCTAGGCTAAAGAAGAGGTGGTGACACACAAGGACTCCGCATCTGCTTCAAGCAGGCTTCACCTATACCAATGCCAAAGAAGAACGCTGCTTCCTGCCTCAATGGCCATCATCTAGTAGCACTTGTATCCACTGTGAAAAAGTGTTTTGAGAGGCTGGTGCTGAAACGCATCATCTCCTGCCTGAGAAGTGACTTAGATCCCGTCCAATTTGCCCAACAGGTCCACAATGCCATCTCATTGGCTCTTCACTCAATCCTGGAACATCTGGACAGCAAAGGTGCTTACACGAGGATGCTACTTATTAACTACAGTTCCACATTCAATACCTCAATCCTAATCAATAAGCTTCAAGACATAGGACTCAATACTCCCTTGTGCAATTGGATCCTCAATTTCCTCACTTCCAGTTTCTAATTAGTTTGGATTGCCAACAGCATCTCCTCCATGATCTCCATCAGCAGAGGTGAACCACAAGGCTGAGTGCTTAGCCCCCTGCTCTACTCACCTTACACTTGTGACTGCATGGCTAAGCACAGCTCCAATGCCACACTCGAGTTTGCTGACAACACCATTCTTGTCGGCCAAATCAAAGGTGGTGTAGAGTCAGCATACAGGAAGGAGATAGAAAATCTGGCTGAGTTGAGCCACAACAACAACCACTCACTCAATGTCAATAAGATTAAAGAGCTAATGATTGACTTCAGGGAGAGGAAACCAGAGGTCCATGAGCCAGTCCTCAAAGGATTGGAGGTGGAGTGGGTCAGCAACTTTAAATTCCTCAGTGTTTTCATTTCAGAGGACATGTTCTGGGCCTAACACGCAAGTGCAATTACGAAGCAGGTCAGCACCTCCACTTTGGTAGGAGTTTGCGAAGATTCTGTATGACATCTAGAATGATAACAAACTTCTGTAGATGTGTGGCAGAGAGAATATTGCCTGGTTGCACCATGGCCTGGTATGGAAACACAGATGCCCTTCAATAGAAAATCCTACCATACAACCCTTTAGATAACAGGCTCAAAGCCTACACTCATTTCTCCAACCTCTCTCCTAAAGTCTTGGTACAAACTCCTAAAAGCAAATTATATACGGACGGGCAAGATGGAAAACAGTTAATTTAATTATCTACAATTGAATAGGGACTAAAATTATTGCATTTAGCCCAGAATCAGCTGTGTGCATCACTTCTTGCTTGAGCTCCAAACACACCATCAGAACAACTCATCTCTATAAACTGCTCTTCCTCAGATACACACTTACATCTTTCTCTGTCTCTCATTCCCACCCCCATCTTCGCTGTGGGCAACATACAGTTACCAATTAATCCATCTGCACGCTATTAGGATGCGCAAGGGAGAAAGCCCTCATGGTCAGGAACTGCTCCGAGACCAGGATCACACCCAGATCACTGGAGCCAAGATAAAATTTAAAATAAATAAATAAAAACCAGGAATGCAGCAATATTTTCATTTAAAGGGGAGGTTAGCATAATGCTATTATGAAATAATTATTAAAAAAAATAAAAGGTGTGGCTGCAAAACCACCGTGCAGTCGTTGGAGCAGTGATTGGAAGCCTTAGAGATGTCAAAGGAAGACTGGTTTCAAATGGATGACTTCCAGTTACAAACCACATTACGCAAGAGGATTGTTTCAAAACTCCCTTCCACAAATATGGTCAAGCTTCACATTCATTTATCACGTATACGTCGAAAAAAAAAAGTGCCTTTCAGATGCCTTCTTCAACCCATTACCTTTTCCACCTACTACCTCCTAGCTTCTTACTTCATTCCCCCTTCACCACCCACCTGGATTTCCAACCCCCCCCATCACCTTCTAGCTTGCCTTCCTTCCCCTCCGCTCAGCTCCTCATTCTGGCATCTCCCCCCTTCCTTTCCAGTCCTGAAGGGTCTTGGCCCGAAACATCGACCGTTTATTCCTTTCCATGGATGCCATCTGACTTGCTGAGGTCCTCCAGCATTTTTTGCGAAATGTGAATTTGTGTTAACAGCCAACACAACTCAGATGTGATTGTGGCAGCCTGCAAGTGTATGTACATGTACACACACATACACAACCCCACCCCCCAACCCCAGGTCAAGTCTCTGATTAATTCTCGTGCACTCGCACTTCCTTCTAGAGCAGGGAAATGTTTTATTCTGTCTTAGTCACACCCACACAAAAGAAACCCTCACTTCCGGATGCTCAGCATCTGGGTCATGCCTTTGTCTTGTTATTACCACCACCAAGATACAGAAGTCTGAAGACCCACATCCAATGAGTCAGGAACAAATTCTTCTCCTCCACTATCAGATTTCTGAATGGTCCACGAGCACTACTTCACAATTCCTTTTTCTGCACTATTTATTTTGTAAATTACAGTAATTTTGGTCATGAAATGAAAAGGTGGTGTGACGCAAACACAGAGCAGCAGACACGATTTAGCAGTGAGCAACAACTTCAATAATGAACAAGCCACAAGGGGCCACAAAACGAGAACAGATACTGAACACAACAAGACAACAAGGGAACTGAAGGCTAGGAGCAACCGGTTGAGGGTGGCTGATACGTATGAGTGAGCAAGGATGGGGGTTGAGAGCTGGGTTTAAATAGGCTGCAGGTGATGAGTTGGAAACAAGTGGCAGGTGACTCCAGTGGAGACTGGGAGGTGCTTGCCTGTGCAGTCCTGACTATTTTATGTCTTGTACTGTACTGCCATGCTGCAAAGCAAAAAAAAAATCACATCATATTACAGTGATAATAAACCTGATTTTGAACTTATTGAGTTGATATCAAGGTGAGGTCTTTACCCAGTGCTTGCTCAAATCCCAATGCACTCTCACATGGCAACAAACTTGCAAGAACAGACAGATGAGTGTTTATTAGACTAGACTGAATGAACTTGGAAGATTGCCCATGAAAACCACCCTGCAGTGAGAGTCAGTCTTAAAACATCTCAGACCTCTTGAAGAAGAATGGCTGCAAGATAGGGAGACCACTTTTCACTCAGATTACTAATTCTTAACTCATTCATGTCAAAGACTTACTGTGAAATTGAATAGACACACATCCCATGCAAAAACCCAGCAAACAATTCCAAATATAACTGTTTAAAAGCCCAAAGTCTATAACAAAGATTTAACCACATTAAATTGGATGTGTAGAACATAGAAGATGCATAGCAGTGAGTTGTAATTTTCAAAAATGACAATAGATTTCACTCATTCCATCACCACACACCCACCCCCCCAGCGGAACTCAGCAGGCCAGTTGACATTTCCCACTTTATTAGGCACTGTGAAGGCTGAATCCAGGTTATGATGACATCATAACATATTTCCACTAAATATTTCTGTCCACCAATATAGACAGATGTACATTAAGCTGCTGATTGGGCATTCCCAAAAGAGGGCATTAAGAACAGAGGGATATAGGAATACAGGTCCATAATTCTGTGAAAGTGATGTCACAGGTATGAGGTTGGAAAGAAAGCATTCAGTACATTGGCCTTCATAAATCAAAATTCTGAGGATAGGAGTTGGGGGATGTTATGTTGAAGTGGGGCCTCCTTTGGAGTACTGTGTGCAGGTCTAGTCACCTAAAGGAAACATGATACAGGAAAGATATCAATAAGACTGAAAGAGTACAGAGAAATTTTACAAGGACGTTGCCAAGACCTGATCACCTGAGTTACAGGGAAAGATTGAACAGGTTAGGACTTCACTCCCTGGAGTGTAGGAGAATAAGGGGAGATTTGATAGAGGTATAGAAGATTATGAAGGTTATCGATAGAGTAAATGCAAGCAGGCTTTTTCCATTGAGGTTATGTAACACTAGAGCTGGAGGTCATAGGTTAATGCTGAAAGGTGAAATACTTAAGGGGAACATCTTCACTCAGAGGGCGGTGAGAGTGTGGAACGAGCTGTTAGCACAAGTGGTGGATGCGGGTTCAACTTGAACATTTAAGAGTACATGGGTGAGAGGGCTGTAGTCCACATTCAGGTTGAGGGGGCTGGGTCGGATAATAGTTTGGCATGGACTAGACTATGCCTCAGTCAAGCTTCACTGGTTTAATCTGAGTTTATGGCAGAAATACGATTATGTTAGGAGCAAAACTGTAAGGACTATTCCCAGCTCTGAGCACCTTAACATTTATATTAACCACACAGGAACATGAACTGAAGCAGCTGAATACAATAACCAAGATGTATGTAGAGTAAATGCTGTACACCGTCACAGGAAAGAAATCTCAATAGATAAAACAATATTTTCTTTCAGCAAGCATTTCTACTCCATCTTCACTGTACATTACTGAAAGACATGGAAAGCAAAATTCCCCATAGGACAACCAACCTTATATCGTGACAAAGATTGTCATTCTGCATCGATTCCATGCTATTTCTTTGTTTTATTGTGAATGCAAGAAAATGAATCTCAGGGTTGTATATGGTGACGTATAGTACATACTTTGAACTTCGTTAATACTTTGTTCATCTTACATTGCACCTTTTCTTTTACAAATGCAGTAGGAACAATGCATTCAAACCTTATGCTGCCAGGAAATACAACAAGATGGCAGGTTAAAAATTCAAAGACGTTGAAGAATGAAGGGAAATATGAAGAGCATATGCTTTACAATTGCAGAATTGAATAGTTTCAACTATAGCGTTGACTATTCAATGATCCAGATGCTTTACATATGGTGTTTTTGACACAAAGGCACTCCTTTCAACTCAAAAGTGGCGTAACATTACCTTCTCTCTATCCCTGTAAAATGAGGAATAGCTGGAAAACAAATCGTTTTATAAACCTGGCTGCTAAACACAATGTATTAGATCTGCTTGGTATTCTTTTAAAGAAAGAATATGAAGACCAAACTCAAGAGATTCTGCAGATGCTGGAATTCCAGAGTAACACACACACACTAGACTATTATGAAGAAGTCTATTAGGTGTATCCAAATTAACCAATCCAGATGTTACCCACCCACTGCTGCAATCAATAGGTTTAGATCATTCCAACATCTGTCTCCAGCAGGAAATAGCACCTTCAGGAAGGTTTTATGAGTTTATCAAGAGGATAGGATACCAGACCTGCTACTGCATTCAACTTCCCAAATTTCACAATCACACTTCCACCCACCCTGCCGCCCTCATCCCAATAGACATTCCATCCATCCCACACCATTCCCTACTCCAACCCAGGGTGACAGCCACTCCTGCAGGCAATCTCATCAGCCTGCACATCCGTGAAAGCCGCAACACTTACTTTCACTACAGTGAATTGTTTTAGATTTAAAAAAAAACATAAATCATCATTCATCACATTATAACCTACAAATATCAGGCTCCCGAAGCAGTGTAGATAACTTCACACACACCTCAACTCTGAACTGAACTGATTCCACAATCTGCAGACTCAAACGTCCCTCATGCTCTACTTTGTCAATGCAGTTTTTTTCCAGAATTGTCACTTGCTTAAGGTTCTTTTCTTTTAATGGCTGTACGTAAACACCAGTATTATGGCCTGCTATGGAAGCACCAATGCCCAGGAATGGAAAAAGTCCTGAGACCATCATATAATTGCAAAGAAAGCATGGCAGTCCCTCTACTTCCCTGGGAGTCTGCGGAGATTCGGCAGGTCATCAAAAACCTCGGCAAACTTCTATAAATGTGTGGTGGAAAATGTGCTGACTGGCTGCACTACGGCCTGGTATAGGAACACCAATGCCTTTGAGTGGAACATCCTACAAAAGGGAGTGGGTTTGGCCTAGTACATCACAGAAAGCTCGCCCAACCACTGCATGCATTTACATGAAACGTTGTTGTAGAAAAGTAGCATCCAGCAAAGATCCTCACCACCCAGGCCATGCTTTCCCACCACCCACCCCCCCTCCCACTTCTGCCATCAGGTAGAAGGTACAAGTGCCTCAGCACTCGTACCACCAGGTTCTTTTCAAGAACAGTTACTACCCCTCAACCACCAGGCTTGCGAACAAACGGGGATAACTACACTCATTCCATTTCTGGCATTCCCACTTTAAGGACTCTATATCTTGTTATTTCATACTCATTATTAATTGCTATTTGTTTATATTGGCATTTGTACAATTTGTTGTTCTTTGATCCTGTTTACAGTTACTGTTCTATAGATTTGCTAAGTATGTCCACTGGAAAGAATCTCAGGGTTGTATGTGGTGACGTGCATGTACTCTGATAATAAATTTTACTTTGAACTTTTGGAAAGTAGTGGATACAGCCCTGTCCTTCATGGGAAAAGCGTCCCATCTTTGAGCATACTTACATGAAGCATTGCCACAAGAAAGCAGTATCTATCATTGTGGACCCTCATCACCCTGGCCATGTTCTCTTCTTGCAGCTACTATCAGGCAGGATATAGGAGCCTTGGGTCCCTACAACAATCAAGCTTCTGAACCAGCATGAACAACTTCACTCACCTCAACTTCAAACTGATTCCACAACCTGTGCTGATATTGGGTTTGTGACCAAAGTTCTAAACTCAAATGAACGTTTTCGGACCCATCTGATATAGATACTGTCATAGGGACGTGGCTAGGAACGGACCCAAGTGCAAGACACAGACACTGAAGTACTAGGGACAGGACTAGGATACAGGGTAGGGCAAGGACATGGACATGAAAACCAGGAATCTGGAACAGGACTGGACAAGAGAGCTAGGAGCCCGGGCTTGGACCCAGTACCTAGGTCTTGCCTTTGGCTCGGACCCCAGAACTAGGCAAGGGGAAGGCTTGGCAGGCAGGCAGGACAAGGCTGGAGTCTTCAGGCTTGAGGCTAGAGGCGAGACTTGGCAGGAGGCAGGAGGCTGGAGTCTTCAGGCTTTAGAGACTTGAGGCTCGGACCCCAGAACTAGGCAAGGATGAGACTTGGCAGGCAGGCAGGACGAGGCTGGAGTCTTCAGGCCGGAGCCTTCAGGCTAGAGGCTGGGCAGGAGGCCGGAGCCTTCAGGCTAGAGGCTGGGCAGGAGGCCGGAGCCTTCAGGCTAGAGGCTGGGCAGGAGGCCGGAGCCTTCAGGCTAGAGGCTGGGCAGGAGGCCGGAGCCTTCAGGCTAGAGGCTGGGCAGGAGGCCGGAGCCTTCAGGCTAGAGGCTGGGCAGGAGGCCGGAGCCTTCAGGCTAGAGGCTGGGCAGGAGGCCGGAGCCTTCAGGCTAGAGGCTGGGCAGGAGGCCGGAGCCTTCAGGCTAGAGGCTGGGCAGGAGGCCGGAGCCTTCAGGCTAGAGGCTGGGCAGGAGGCCGGAGCCTTCAGGCTAGAGGCTGGGCAGGAGGCCGGAGCCTTCAGGCTAGAGGCTGGGCAGGAGGCCGGAGCCTTCAGGCTAGAGGCTGGGCAGGAGGCCGGAGCCTTCAGGCTAGAGGCTGGGCAGGAGGCCGGAGCCTTCAGGCTAGAGGCTGGGCAGGAGGCCGGAGCCTTCAGCCTTCAGGCTGGGCAGGAGGCCGGAGCCTTCAGCCTTCAGGCTGGGCAGGAGGCCGGAGCCTTCAGCCTTCAGGCTGGGCAGGAGGCCGGAGCCTTCAGCCTTCAGGCTGGGCAGGAGGCCGGAGCCTTCAGCCTTCAGGCTGGGCAGGAGGCCGGAGCCTTCAGCCTTCAGGCTGGGCAGGAGGCCGGAGCCTTCAGCCTTCAGGCTGGGCAGGAGGCCGGAGCCTTCAGCCTTCAGGCTGGGCAGGAGGCCGGAGCCTTCAGCCTTCAGGCTGGGCAGGAGGCCGGAGCCTTCAGCCTTCAGGCTGGGCAGGAGGCCGGAGCCTTCAGCCTTCAGGCTGGGCAGGAGGCCGGAGCCTTCAGCCTTCAGGCTGGGCAGGAGGCCGGAGCCTTCAGCCTTCAGGCTGGGCAGGAGGCCGGAGCCTTCAGCCTTCAGGCTGGGCAGGAGGCCGGAGCCTTCAGCCTTCAGGCTGGGCAGGAGGCCGGAGCCTTCAGCCTTCAGGCTGGGCAGGAGGCCGGAGCCTTCAGCCTTCAGGCTGGGCAGGAGGCCGGAGCCTTCAGCCTTCAGGCTGGGCAGGAGGCCGGAGCCTTCAGCCTTCAGGCTGGGCAGGAGGCCGGAGCCTTCAGCCTTCAGGCTGGGCAGGAGGCCGGAGCCTTCAGCCTTCAGGCTGGGCAGGAGGCCGGAGCCTTCAGCCTTCAGGCTGGGCAGGAGGCCGGAGCCTTCAGCCTTCAGGCTGGGCAGGAGGCCGGAGCCTTCAGCCTAGAGGCTAGGCAGGAGGCCGGAGCCTTCAGCCTTCAGGCTAGGCAGGAGGCCGGAGCCTTCAGCCTTCAGGCTAGGCAGGAGGCCGGAGCCTTCAGCCTTCAGGCTAGGCAGGAGGCCGGAGCCTTCAGCCTTCAGGCTAGGCAGGAGGCCGGAGCCTTCAGCCTTCAGGCTAGGCAGGAGGCCGGAGCCTTCAGGCTTCAGACTAGGCAGGCTCCTCCTGGGCAGGGTACGGTTCACCTGGGCAGGGCGCGGATCACCACCCAACAGAGGCATGGGACAGGAAGGGACCGAACCAACCGCGGGTAACGGCAAGATGGCCTGGCTTACCCGACGGAGGCAAGGGACAGGAAGGGAGCTTGGTACAGGGTGGCTCCAGGACAAGACTGCAGGCGAGACAAGGTGAGAGTTACCAGCAAGACAAGGCAAGGCTTCAGGCAATGCAAGGCGAGACGAGAACTTCAGGTAAGGCAAGAGTTACCGGCAAGACAAGGCAGGGCTTCAGGTGAGGAAACAGAAGGCAGAGGAAAGGATACAAGGAGTAAGGACAAGAACAATCCAGCAGTCACACCCTGGTCTCTGAAGGTATTTATGCAGCCAGACCCAATGAGCATCAGCTGTCTCAATTAGAGCTCAACAAGAACAGAAACAGGGCAGACAGGAAAACCTGGAGCAAGGGTCGATGGACCGGACCGTGAACTGGAATACGGACTTCACGGTCCAGACCATGACAGATACCTACAGGTACTCGTAATAAAGGGAGGTTGTACTGTAACTACAACATCTTCAGAGACTGGCTCACTTATCTGCTTATCCTCTACAGTGAGTTTAGCTGCCAATACCCACTATTTGAGCAATGGGTCTCCCCTCCCTACCAAAGAGGAGATACTTCCAGACTAACAGAGTAGTTTTAAAACAGTTCATCTATTTTTAGTGATACACATTTAAATCCAGACAAAATTCTTAAAATACATTTCAAAATCAGAGGTTTTCTATCTTATAAAATAATTACAAATTACAAACAATTTCCTAAACAAAGGATTTCCAAAATACGGTACAATTCCAACAAAAGACACACCAATGAGTAGTCACCCATCACAAAATCAAAGTCAGAGAAATATACAGTATTCTACCCACCTCATATTTCTGTCATTCTTCTTGGTGTTCCTTGACCATTCCTAACAAGCCTAACTGCTCCCCAACAAATATATTGTTTTTTTTTGCCACTTGGGTGACTTCACACACATATGTTTTGAGATACTTTTTCCACACAGATGGTCCAAAAGCTTTTGGCAACAGAGTTCCCAAACATTCAAAATTATTGCTGTGAATGTTGACCCTCTGAGAACACACACATCTTCTAACTATTGATAGGTCAGCTATTTGATGTGCTAAGTGATAGTATCAATCCGGTCTTCAACTTCCTCAAACTAAGTAACTTAGCCGGTGATGTCTAGTTTGATATAAGCCAAATTAACACAACACAATTGTTTCACACTGCACCTTTTGAGGAGTCAGCCAGTGGGCCAGTGAGCAGCAGTTCAGTGGGTCAAAACGCCTTGTTAATGAGAGAGGTCAGAGGAGAATGGCCAGACTGGCTCAAGCAGACAGGATGGTTACAGGAAATTAAATAACCACACGTTACAACAGTGGTGTGCAGAAAAGCATCTCCGAATGCACAATACATCGACCTTGAAGTGGATAGTCTATAGTAGCAGAAGACCACACTGGGTTCCACTCCTGTACCTGATAAAGTGTTGCTGAGTGTACTTCAAGACAATGCACAGTTCCAAACATGCGATGATAAAGCAAGCAGACCCTTGTCTGTGTCATGTGGTGGTGAGTTTTACTGATAGAAACATCAAAAAAAAAAGTTGTACTGACTGATAAGCTAGAAATGCAGCTAATGTAATTTACACTTAGTGGCCACTTTATTGTGTGCCTCCCATACAAAATAAAGTGGCTTCTAAGCACATGTTCAAGGTCTCCTGCTGCTGAATCCATTCACTTCAAGGTTCAATGTGTTTAAAAGAAGCAAACGGGAGCAGTCAACACATTTTGTGCATCACAGTTCCTGAGGAGCCATTGGATTGTGCATAATTAGGCACTTGGAAAGGTCCAATAAAAAGTTAGGATTAAGTGGAGCGGCCATTGCATGAATGGGCCAGTGATAGAGAGGGGAGTTGAAGCTTTGGCGAATTATAGCTTCGGTTAGGGAAGACATAGCTCGCAGGTAGATTTTTTTTGCATTATCTATTCTTTCTTTGTTATTGCACTTATGGAACATTGTGGATGCCAAGCAGGATAATGTAAGGCTCATATTGTGGCACGTGGGAAGGCAGGGAGACCTCTATCCCTGACGACTACACCTTCGAGAATTGCATCCAGCTGCATCTTTGTAGTTGGAGCTGGAACTGGTTTTACTCTGGATCATTCGAGAGGCTGAGGGGTTGATAGACAGAACACCTAAGGAGGTAGTTACGCCAAAGGTGCAAGACACAGGTAACTGGGTGACGTCCAGGAGGGGAAGGCATTAAACATCCTCTGCAGAGTAACCCTAAGGTCATTCCCTTCAACAACAGGCATAACACTTTGGATACTGTTGGGGTGGGGGTTGACCTTTTCACAGCTATCAGGTCTCTGGCAATGAGTCTAGTTTTGTGGCTCAGAAGGGAAGGGGAGAGAAGAGCCAAGCTGTAGTGGTAGGGGATTCATTGGTTAGGGGAACAGAAAGAAAATTCTGTGGCTGAGACCAACCTCTCAAAGCATTTCATCACTATAGATGTGAGTAATACAGGATGATAGTCATTAAGGCAGCTTACGCTGCTTTCTTTGGGCACCGGTATATGAGGGGTAATTGACAAGTTCATGGCCTAAGGTAGAAAGAGATGAGTTATTAACTTCAAACTTTCTGCATAATCACTCAAAGAGTTGACCTGCATCTGCCTGTAACGAGAGCTGTATAACTCATCTCCTTCTACCTTAGGCCACGAACTTATCAATCACCCCTCCTGTGGACACTTTCTGAAGGTCCAAGATCCGTATGCTCCACGACCGCTGGACTAAGTGTGTAACTGTAGGAGGGAACTATGTTGAAAAATAAATGTGCTAGGTTTTCTAAAATTGACTCCTTCTACTTTAGGCCACGAACTTATCAATCACCTGTCGTAATTGTTCTGCTTTTGAAGAAGGAAGGAACTTCCGACCATAGCAGTGAGAGTTTGAAAATGTCTTTCAATACTCCTGACAGCTGGTTGGCATGAGTTCTCAGAGTCTTACTAGGTATTCAGTCAAGGCCTGCCAACTTGCAAGGGTTCACCCTCCTTAAAGACAGGCTAACGTCAGTTTCCAAGACAGAGATCACAGGGTCACTGGATGCTGCAGAGATTCTTCACAGTTGTTATTTTAATCTCTCTTTCAAAGCGGGCATAGAAAGCATTGAATTTGTCTGGTTGTGAAGCATCGCTTCCATTCATGCTCTTGGGTTTCACTTTGTAGCAAGTAATATCCTGCAAACCCTGCCAGTGCTGATATCGTGCTCCAACCTTGCTCGGAGTTGTTTCTTGGGTCTTGAAATAGCCTTCCACAAGTCCTACCTAGTTTTCTTGTTCAGACCTGGATCGCCAGACTTAAATGCCACAGATCTAGCCCTCAGCAGATGGAGAACCTCCTAGTTCATCCATAGCTTTTGGTTTACAAATGCACAGCAAGTTTTTGTCAGTGCACACCCATCCACACAGGTTTTAATGAAGTTAGTGACAACTGCAGCATACTCATCCAGATTCGAAGATGAATCTCAGAAAGTAATCCAGTCTGCTGACTCAAAGCAGTGCTGTAAGCACTCGAGCGGTCCTTGTCTATCCTTGCTCCTCACAATGCTGCTGCAGTCTTCAGTCTCTGCCTACATTCAGAGAGTAGAAGTACAGCCAGGTGATCAGACTTTCAAAAGTATGGGTGTGGAATAGCATGGTAGTCAGTCTTGATGGTGGTGTAACAGCGGTCCAATTGCATTAACCACTACGCCACCGCACTACCTTTTCGATGTGTAAGGGGTTTCTTCTTTTATGTTACTGCGTAGGCTAATTAAAATGGCTTCTTTGTTATGTTAACTGCTGAGAAAGTCCTCCCACTAGCAGTTTGCTTGGATTATGTTACTGATAAGAGGGTGAACAAACCAATTGGGATAGATGTTATTCTTTCTGTGTGTCTGTAAATTAGTGTGATGCGCGGGTTTTTGAGCAGAAGGCGGGAGAGAGAGAGAGAGAGAGAGAGGATGGACCAGGTGCTGTGAGTCCGCTATCGGGGTCAGACCCCGAGCAGGAGTCTGAGGTCCAGGGTGTTGGGCGAGGAGAGGAGACGGAGATGGACTCATGTGGAGCGTCTGGTCGACCACCGTTGTTGGTCCCAGGCGGCAGGTCGAGGTGGTCCGAGGGGATTGCAGGATGAAGGAGGGTCCTGAGCTCCAACTGTTTGTGCACAAAGAGATTGAACTTTGATAAGTGTGGAGCCTTTTATTTTCCTTTTATATTTTATCTCTATTAATTATATAGTTCCAGTAATATCTATAAACTGTAATTCATTTAATCGTATCTGGTGTATTGTCTGTTATTTGGGCGGGGTGGGGTACATCACACAGCTCCGCACAAACTAGTTACCCAGTTTGGCAGGGCCGAGGGCCGTTTCCCTAGACGACAGCGAGCTGAGTGACCCTGAGGCTTGCCGGGGGGGCTACAGATGTTTGATTGAACTGGTGAAATGTGAAGTGGTTATATTTTATTTTATTTTATTCCAGCGAAGGGATAAGTTGCGATGGTTGTTCTATATTGAGCCCATTATTCTTAACGTTTCAAGACAAAGACCTAGCCCGGCAAACTTCTCCCTCTAACACAGGCCCTCTAAACCTGGCAACATCCTCGTAAATCTCTTCTGCACGCTTTCCAGTTCAACTACATCTTTCCTGTAACAGGTCGATCAACAGGGTAGAAATTAGTTCTTACCCCAGTGCAAACGCATCGAGTAGAAAGGTAAAAGTTTCACCTTAACAAAATCCAAACATGGGCAAAAGGTGTTAAATGTTTCTGCAGCAGACTGCAGGCCAGGGAGCTCGCCTCTGTCCCAGGATACTGATGGACTTTTACCGCTGTACATTAAGAGCATACTTAACTGCATCTCAGTGTGGTATGGCAATTGTCCCATATCGGACTGCAAAGCACTCCAGCATGTGGTGAAAACTGCCCAGCAGATTATCGGCACCCAATTGCCCACCATTGAGAACATCTACCATAAACGCTGCCTGGGCAGGGCGAAAAGCATTATCAAGGATGCATGTCACCCTAACTAACCATGGACTTTTTACTCTCCTCCCACCCGGTAGGCACTACAGGAGCCTCTGCTCCCGCACCAGCAGGCACAGGAAGAGCTTCTTCCCTGAGGCTGTGACCCTGCTGAACCTCACATCACAGCGCTAAGCAGTATTGCACCCATATTGTACTGTCTCAGTACTTTTATATTTGTGTGCTGTAGCACTTACTTTTTATTTGCAGTTATTTTGTAAATAACACTATTCTTTGCATTTCTAGTCAGATGCTAACTGCATTTCATTGGCTTTGTATCTGTACTCGGCACAATGACAGTAAAGTTGAATCTAATCTAATCTAAATATCAGAGCAGCAGGACCCAGGTCCAAGAGCAAAAAATGACTGCTGTTTTAGCCAATTTAAACACAGGGCCAGATCAAAAAGGTCCGGGGTGTCACAGCCGGAGTCAAGGGACAGGCTCGCTGTTCTGTGAGGTTTACCCAACCCTCCACTGAACTGAGGCAGTGGTCTGCAACAAATGGGCTCCTGGATTGGTTGCTGGGATAACTGGCTTCATGGTTGTGGACTCACTTTACTGAATTTCAGTTCTGATGTTACTTTTATTGTTTGCATAATTTGTTTTTTTTTCTGGACATTAGGCGTTTAACAGTCTTTCTTAAAAATGACTTTCTTCGTTTTGTGGCTGCCTGTAAGGAGACGAAATCTCAAGATTGTACGTAGTATACATGCTTTGATAATAAATGTACTTTGAACCATCTACTGAAAGGGTCTGTCAAAGGTTCTTGTAACTTGTATTAAGAACCTTGTGGTTGTATTAGGTTTTAAACTAAAGAAAATCTTTTAATCCTATTTTAAAACAAACTTCTGAATCATCTTAAAAATGCTTCAAGAATTCTAATGCAATCTCTTTTCTAACATTTATGATAATTCTGTATTTTGTATATTTTAAATAAAAGGAAACAATGAGTTCCACCAAAAAGACTCATTTTAAAGATTAACTAGTGGTTGGTATGGGGCTTCCGCTTCCCATCCAAAAAATAAAATTGTGACTCCCAATCCAGCGAGAAATAAATTCTTATAAAAAGGAAAATAACATTGTGCATTGCCTATAAACAATCAAGTTGTTGTTCCTGGGAAAATCAACAGCTTAATTTATTGGGCTTCAGTGGCCTGGATTAGAGAGCATGTCTTAGGAGGATTGGTTGAGCGGGTTAGGGCTTTTCTTTCTGGAGAGGAGCAGGATGAGAGATGACTTGTACAAGATGTCAAGAAGCATAGATTGAGTGGACAGCCAAAGACTTTTTTCCAGGACAGAAATGGATGATATGAGAGGACATAACTCCAAACGGATTGGTGGAAAATAGTGGAAATGGAGGTAAATTGTTTTTATTACACAAAAAGTGGTGAGTGCATGGACGCCCTACCAGGGTAGATGCAGATACATTAAGGACATTTAAGAAACTCTTAGATAGGCAATTGGAACATAGTAAAATGGAGGGTTATGAGAGAGGGAAGGGTTAAAATGTTGTATGCCAAGGGGCCTGTACTGTGCTGTGATGCTCTACGGAAACAACCGAACTACAAACAAAAGCACACATAAGCAGGTCCACGATCACCATCGTCTCAAACACCAAGACGCAAAGGACAACTGTGTTTACCTATTAACGGGCACCAGTTTACATCCTCACTCAGAATTTAGAACAGGGTGCTACCTCTCAGAACTGCTGCAGATTTTCAGCATCTGAAAACCATAACTTGGCAACATCTTGAAATGAAGCCAATGCAAGCTAAGTAAGCGACACTCAGCTAATGTCTTAACAACTTCCCAGGGAAACTTTACATCAGGTCAATAACACAAAGGCTTTTGACTTGATGGCTCCATTTCAAATATTTTGCCTTTTAATTGACATAAACAGATGCTAGCAATTAAAGGATAGCTTTAATCAGCTTATGCTATAGAGTGAAACATTTGTTAAAACTGTAAGACACAGGAGCAGTATTAAGCCATTTGACCCATTGAATCTGCTCCACCATTCTGTCATAGCCAATCCACTATCCCGCTCAACCCCACCCTGCTGACCTTTGACGTCCTTACTAATAAAGAACTTACCAAATTCCACTTTAAATGACTGGGTCTCCACAGGCATCTGTGACAATGAATTCCAGATTTTCCACCCTCTGGCCAGAGAAATTCCTCCATATGTGTTTTAAATGGACATCCCTCTGTTGAGGGTGTGCCCTTTGGTCACAGAATCTCCCACTATGGGAAACATCCTCTCCACATACACTCTGTCTAGGCCTTTCAATATTCGATGTTTCAACAAGATCCTGCCCCCACCCCACATTCCTCTCAACTCCAAAGAGTACAGGCCCAGAACCAGCAAACACTCCTCAAACTTTAACCTTTTCATTCCTGAGATCATTCTTGTGAACAGCTACTGGACTGTCTCCAATCCCAGAACATACCTTTAGACAAGAGGCCCAAAGCTGCTTAGAATACTTCAATGCTGTCTGACCCATTCCTTATTAAGTCTAGCATTACAATCTTGCTTTTATATTCTAGCCCACTCCAAATGAATGTGAACATTCCATTTGCCTTTCCTTACCACCAACTCAACCTTCAAGTTAATCTTTAGGACAAGGGTTCTCAACCTTTTTTATACCATGGACCCCTACCATTAACCAAGGAGTCTGTGGAATCCTGCGCAGGGACTCCCAGGTACCTCTGATTTCCGAATTTGCTCCCCATTTAGAAAATAGACCATGCGTTTATTCCTTGTACCAAAGTGCCTGACCATACATTTTCCCTGCACTGTATTCCATCTGCCACTTCTTTGCCCGTTCCCCTGATCTGTCCAAGTCTTTCTGCAGGCACCCTGCTTCCTCAACACTATCTGTCCCTCCACCTGTCTTTGCATCATCTGCAAACATGGCCACAAAGCCATCAATTCCATCATTGATAATTGAAATATTCCAGGTGTAAGAGAATTTCTTAGTTATTGTTTGCTGCCATACTACAATAATCATCCACGAACCCCATACATCCATATTAATATTGTATGTACCCCAAGACAGGAGTCCAGCTCCTGTACTTCTCATGTGGCTTAACTAGCAAGCCTGGCAGAACCATTCCTACTGACGGGAGAAGGGGCAATGGTGGGTCAGTGGCATCTCAAAAATCAGTTGCTTCAGGCAGGGGGGGTTCAGCCATGGTCGGCAGCTCACTTCGAAAGAAAACTGAACTCAATCTTCCGCTGCCTTGTAGCTATATGCACTCATGGGGAAGGCTTTAGGAGCAAACCCCAGGGAAAAGTCCTGAGCTGGAATCCCTCAGGCAGTCTTGTGTTGAGTTCAACACAGACTGGCAACTCCTGCAACATTGCTGGTACCAAACTGTATCAGTCCCTGCCGTTCCCTTGAATTTGTCGGCTGCTTGGAGAGGGGGAGCCTGCCGCATGGGCAATGGCTCGCTCTCCATGTTGTACTGTCCTTACTTGCATACTGGCTTGCGCATCAGCTAGGATGCAACAAACATGGTCTACTCCAACTGATCGAGGGCTCCTATCCCAAGGCAGATACAAAATGTAGCTTTGTATTAAGGTGCAAGTGCAATACTACAAACTGCCCAAATTAGAGGGCGTCCCAATGAACAGAACACTAAATTGCAGACAAAAAAAAAAATCTGGATTTCACTCTTCCACATCACAGATTATTTTTTCCATTACTCCAGCAAAAATATTTTGATAATTGCTTTATGTCTGCAGTTAACCATGTTGAACGTACAAGTGGTTACACACACAAATGTAGTCATTGGGTCTTATGAATACTTTTATTGCCAATCACAACACCCACAATACCACATTAGATCAGCGAATTTGGAAATAAACGTCTAAGTTATCAAAGCCAGAAGCAGCATTTCAAAACATTTTGTTTAACCCATACAGAAGAGGCTTTCAAAAGGGTTATATTTAAATTAGACTTTTCAATAAACTTTGCTTATACAAGTTAACCTTGATTTTGTTCAGTTGATTTTTTTTTAAATATTAAAAACATTGTTTGTCACAAAACACCAGTTTTCAGCGGCACAATAGCCATTGGTTAGTGCTTCACTTTTCAGCGCCAGCGACCAAGGTTCAATTTCTATCATTGTCTGTAAAGAGTTTGTACGTTCTCCCCGTGACCCTGTGGGTTTCCTCCAGATGCTCCAGTTTCCTCCCACAATCCAAAGACGTACAAATTAGTCAGTTAACTGGTCACATGGATTCATTGGGTTGGAAAGTTGTATGTTGTATCTCTAATTTTTTTATAATTGTTTTATTTCAGCTTCCATGACAACTGTGCTATTGATCTGAGGAATAAAAATGGTAGCACCGAGGGCTCTCAGTGCCACTGTAACATAAATTTAGCAATGCATTGTTCAAATACATAGAACACCACAGCACGGTAGTGTAGTAGTTAGCACAGGGCTTTACAGTGCCGGTGATCCAGGTTCAATTCCCACGGCTGCCTGCAAGGCCTTTGTGCGTTCTCCCCGTGACCGCATGGGTTTCCTCCCACAGTCCAAAGGTGTACCGGTTGTTAAGTTAATTGGTCATTAAATTGTGGGTTGCTGGGTGGCACGGCTCAAAGGGCCAGAAGGGCTGATTCCATGCAGTATCTCACTAAAATAAAGTACAGGTCCTTTGGTTTGCCACTTTATAACCTAATCCAAGATCAATCTAACACTTCCCTACTACATAGCCCTCCTTTCTCTTTCATTCATTTGCCTTTACCACCACCCTTGGCAGCACGTTCCACACACCCATCACTCCCTGTGACATCCTACCTCCGACATCCCCCTTATACTTTTCTCCCAGCACCTTAAAGTTAAGCACCCGGCATTAGCCATGGTGATTGTGCAGAATAGTAACAGCGGTCAGTTCAAAAATGCTTTGGGCAGAATCAAGTGGAGAAAAGACCACACATTTGTAAGTAATAACATTTCCTAAAGGCTGAAGATAGCAAAAGAAATAACACACAGACAGAGTTGCTTACAAATGAGGTTATAGTTCATTTGCAACCTTTTCCCAGTGAGTATATGCTGGTTTTAACAATATCAAATCTTCCCACAATATTTTCACAGAGGGAAGGTAGGTCACCTTTGAATGCAAATGCAACTCAAATTAAAAACAAGTCAAAGACAGGCAGAGCTGAAGAAAAGCACTTGGCCTCAACTCAGTGCCCTTCCTGATACAAGAACTAACACATGAAGTTCGATGTAAATTTATTATGAAAGTAGGTATATGTCACCATCTGCTAACCAGAGACTCAATTTCTTGCAGACATTCACAGCAGATACAAATAAAGACAATCAAAATAATGTAAAACTACATGTAAATAGAGACCAAGAAGTAAATAATGTTTAAAAGACAACAAACTGTGCAAATACAATGAACAGAGAACACGGTCTGTAGACTCCTTGAAAGTTAGTCCACAAGTTGTGGAATCTGTCCCAAATTGCGGTGAGTCAAGTTTGAAGGGTCACAACTGAATGAGACTAAGCAACGACACCACACAACAGAATCTTATTTCCGGACACCCAATAATAAATTGCCTGCTTTAGACCGAGTGCTTGCGTCTTGCAAGTTGCTAAAAATATTTCCCCACTGAAGAAGAAAAAAAAATACAAGTCCATCGTTCCAGTGTAAGAAGCCAAACACAGAAGTGAAATGAAGTGAGATGGAAAATTAAAACACAGTGGGTTCCTTGAAAGTGCTGGCACAGGTAAGCAGAAAGGGACAGAGTGCTTTAGGTCTATTGACCTTCATAAATCAGAGTATTGACTACAGGAGATGGGATGTTATATTGAAGTTGGTGAGGCCTAATTTGGAGTATTGTGTGCTGTTCTGATCATACTACCTACAATAGAGATCTAAATAAAAGTGAAGGAGAACAGAAAATTTACAAGGATGTTGTCAGGGCCTGAGGACCTGAGTTATTGGGGGAAGATTTAATAGGTTAGGACTTTAGTCCCCGAAGTAAAGGAGAATGAGAGGAAATTTGATAGAGGTATACAAAATTATGAGGGGGTATAGATAGGGTAAATACAAGCAGGCTTTTTCCACTGAGGTAGGGCGAGACTAGACCTAGGAGGTAATGAGTTAAGGGTGAAAGGTGAAGTACTTATGGGGAACCCAAGAGGGAACTTCACTCAGAAGTGGGAGTGTGGAACAGGCTGCCAGCCGAAGTGGTGGATGCAGGTTTGATTTCAATATTTAAGAGAAATTTGGATGAGTACATAGATGGAAGGCCTATGGAGGGCCAAGAACCAGTTGCAGTTCAATGGGATGAGGCAGAACACTTCAGCAAAGTCTAGACGGCCCAAATGGCCCGTTTCCATGCTGTAATGCTGCATGACTAACATTTTACAAATACTCCACTTCCCTTCATATACCAAGCCAGAATACTTAGTCAGCAAAGGCACACGGTGTTGAGACTGGGAGGCCACGAGAAAGATCCACACCGCCAACTCAGAAAACAAGATTTAAAACTACCGCAGGAGCCACACCCAAACTGAGTCCATAAGACAAAGGAGCAGAGTTAGGCCATTTGGCCCATCAAGTCAGCTTCGCACCTAGGAAGGCAAAGACATCTTAATGCAAGCTCCCTTCCAAGTCACACAACAGAGTTGAAGATAATTGTTGATTTGTGATCACTGGCAGATACATTAGGGACATTTAAGAAACTCTTATATAGGTGCATAGATGACAGAAAAATGGAGAGCCATGTTAGAGGGAAGGGTTAAATTCATCTTACAGTAGGTTAAAAGGCCAGCACAATATTGTGGGCTGAAGGCCTGTACTACGCTGTAATCTTCTCTGCACGTTCTGTGTTCTACAATTCCAGACTGCCTAACTAACCATACCCCAGCAAAAGAGTTGAAATGCTTTACATTGGCATGTTAACCCATCAAGGGCAAAAAGAACAATAAGTGTTTTCGCAAGAGACTGCCTGTGCTGGAATCTGGAGTGAAAAGAACAAACTGGATATAAGCTATCCATTTCACACCCACACTAATACTGATCCTTTTGTCAAAGAGCAAGTATTAGTCAGCAACAAATTCCATTCATACTAGCTGCCAGATAACCAAGTTCACTCATCCTTTCCCTAGTTCAGGACTTCAGTGTTGTTTGGGTCTCTAGTGAGATATGTAATCATCCATTTCAACTTGTTAGAAAAACTGAGATAAACACAGTCACCAAAATGCTATTCCACATGAACTTAGAGATCTGGCTATACTCTCAAGTAGGTGAAGGGGATGGGAACGAAAGATGAACTCTGGCCATAGGGCAAAAATCTCCACCATGGACGGTCCCAAGCCCGATGTGAAATGAGGAAAGAGGTGGGAATGGCGCCAGCAACCCCATCCCATAAAAACCTAGAGCTACAGAAATGCCAGAGGCTCCAAGTGCATCATTCCTGGGAGAGGAAGGATCTTTGCCTGAAAGACATATGAAGTCATGTGATGAAAGCAGAAGCTACAGGATCAAACAACCTTCTCTCTGCCCAGGACAGAAGATTCCGGTGATCTGCTGTCAGCAGCCTATGCCCCAGAAGGGGTGATGGCCTTAAGAATAAAATAGGGCAAAAGACACAGATTGTTCTCCCCCACATCCCACTTCAAATTCAACTATTGAGTCTTGTTTTGTTATTTTAATCTCTAATATGCTCTCTGCAAAGAAATAACACACTTTTCCCTAGTCTGGAACTAGGGAATTTGCTAATGTGCTAACTACTGTGTTTCTGTTTTGTTTCTATTGACAATTCTGAGCTTGACAATGGAAAATTCCAACCCCAACAGCCAGATACAGTTCAGCAAAAACTACTGACAAAGCAATATACCCCAAGGTTTCATTCCTTATAAACTCAGTGGCTACTTTATCAAGTACAGGAGTTGAACTCCTTGCTTCTGTTCCCTCGCTCTTATGGTTTTCAACAACATTAGGCAATAATAGCCAGTCACAGCCGCTTTGTTAAGTACAGGAGTGGAACCTGGTGTGGTCTGTTGCAGTTGTAGCTCATCCACTTCGAGATTCAATGTGTTGTGCTGTGCATTCAAAGATGCTCTTCTGCACACCACTGTTGTAAAATGTGGTTATTTCAGTTACTGTCACCTTGAATCAGACTGGCCATTCTCCTCTGACCTCTCTCACGTCAAAGAATTTTTGCTCACAGATAGACCGCTCACTGGATTTCTGCTTTTTTTTGGGGGGGTGGGGTTTGCACCATTTACCATAAACTCTAGAGATGGTTGTGCATAAAAACCCAGGAGATTAGCAGTTTCTGAGAAACTTAAACCACCCTGTCCGGCACCAACAAACTCTCCACTGTCAAAGTAACTTAGATCACATTTCTTCCCCACTCCAATGCTTGGCCTGAAGAACAACTGTACTTCTTGACCATGACTGCATGCTTTTACGCATTGACTTGCTGCCACATTACTGGCTGATTAGAAACCTGCTATAACCAGGTGTACCTAATAAAGCAGCCACTGAATGCAAAAAAAGACATCCACAGACTTTCTAAAGGACATCCCACATGAGTGTTATGAAACGCACAAGAACGGGAGAAAATCAATTTTACCTTCTCATCCTGTTTTCAGTCTCAAAATTAAGAGAAGGGCCTGCAGATGCAAGAATCTAGAGCAAAAATAAACCTAACTGCAGGAAGGATCTACAGGTCAGGTAGCATCTGTGGAGCCAAAGGAATGGTCAATGTTTCAGATGTTACATCAGGACATTTTATTTGGAGATACAGCACAGTACAAGCCCTACTGGCCCAACAAGCCGCACTGCCCAGTAACCCCTCTTAAACAGTCTAATCACTGGACAATTTACAGTGACCTGTTAACCTACTAACTGGTTCGTCGTTATACTATGGAAGGACACCCGAGCACCCGGAGGAAACACCAGAGGGAATGTACAAACTCTTTACAGACAACATCAGCATCGAACTCTGCACTCCAACACCCAGATCTATAACAGCATCGTGCTGACTGCTATGCTAACGTGGTGTCCTTTCTCTTCGTTCTCAAGCACCTTTTGCAAAAAGGCGAGGCTGATACATTACACAGGCTCTTAAATAGGCACATTGATGAAAAAAAATGGATGGCTACGTGGGAGGAAAGGGGTAGACTGCAATTAGAGTAGGTTAAAAGGACAACACAACATCCTGGGCCAAAGGGCCTGTACTGCGCTGTACCAAGTTCAGGTCTGTGGGTGGGGGAAAGAGAGTTTTCCGATGACAACTGGAAATCATCAGGACAAACTAATGCAGTTTGAGGTTCGCCAACTTTGTGACTGTGCTGGAAAGCTGGGAGCAGAGTTGGTCAGTCAGATCTGGATGATGGCTGGATCACAAGGGGGAATGCCTACTGCCTTTCACAAAAGGCAAGCAGCAGCTGAAGGTTTGCCCTCCGAAGCTTGAGGATTTCTGGAGGTTTTTTTTGGATATCTCAAAATGCCATAAATATTCAAGGATGGAAAAAGATAAAAAATTGAGAACAAATACATGCAAAGGCATGCACACACGCATGCACTCTGCTGGAGGAACTCAGCAGGTCAGGCAGCATCTATGGAAGTGAATGTTTCAGGCCAAGACCCTTCAGCAGGACTGGATAAATAATCTAACCAGCATTCTGCCTCCTTTTCTGTAGATAGTGAGCATCTAATGAAATCAGTGGTGTCCCCATTTCTACCCCCAAGCCATACATGGCAATTTCCAGAATTCCTACAGGACGTAGCTGTGCTACAGGATCCATGGGATTTCTCCAACTGAGAAAATGGACAATCCACAATCAGCAAATATGGTCCTTCTTCCACCCGTGAACTACCAAGTGCTGAAAGCCAAGGCTTCCCAAAGTTGGAAATGGCTGAACCCCAGTTCATTTTCACCAAGCTCCCTGCTGGCCTGAGACAGGGATTAAAATAAGAGTTGGAATAAAAGTGAATGGCAAACAACTTTCCAACCAGCATACTTGAAAGATTAAACATTTAGTAAACATTTCCTCAGAGAGGAAAAAATAGACCCAAAATGCACAAAATATTTAATTTACCCTTAATGGATCATAGAATACCAAAACATAGAACATTACAACACAGTACAGGCCCTTTGTCCCACGATGATGTGGCGACATTTTAACCTACTCTAAAGATCAATGTAACCTTTCCCTCCCGCGTAGCCCTTCATTTTTCTAACATCCATGTGCCTCCCGAAGAGACCTGTAAATGTCTGTAATGTATCAGATTCTCCCACCACCCTGGCAGGGTGGTCCACACACCTGCCTCTCTAATAAAACCTACCTCTGGCATGACCTCTATACTTACCACCGATCACCTTAAAATCATGCCCCCTTGTGTTAGCCATTTCCACCCTGGTAACAAGACTCTGGTCAATCATTCCATCGCCATCGAAGGATGCTTCCTATAGTGGGCGAGTCTAGGACCAGAGGGCACAGCCTCAGATTAAAAGGACGTCCATTTAGAACGGAGACGAGGAGAAATTTCTTTAGCCAGAGGGTGGTGAATCTGTGGCATTCATTGCAACAGACAACTGTGGAGACCAGGTCATTGAGAATATTTAAAGCGGAGGTTGATAAGTTCTTGATGACTCAGGGCATCAAAGGTTCCAGAGAGAAGGCAGGAAAATGGGGGTGAGAGGGAAGGTAGGAAAACGGGGGTGACAGAGAAGGCAGGAAAATGGGGGTGAGAGGGAAGGCAGGAAAATGGGGGTGAGAGGGAAGGCAGGAAAATGGGGGTGAGAGGGATAACAAGGCAGCCATAATGGAATGCTGGAGGAGACTCATTAGTTAGGCTGAATGGCCAAATTCTGCTCCTATGTCTTATAATCTTGTGTCTCTCTCATCTTGTACTCCTATCAAGTCACCTCTCATTCTCCCTTGCTCCAAAGTGAAAAACCCCAGCTTTTGACCTTTCCTCACAAGCCACATTCCCTAATCCAGGCAGCATCCTTATAAATCTCCTCTGAAACCTCTAAATCTTCCACATCCTTCCGATAGTCAGAAGAGTGGAACAGAACACAGTATTCCATCTATGGAAAACAGATGACTTGCAATTGAGTGTTGCACAAGTCATCGACTCAGAGTCTCCCTAATCTTAAAGGAATAAGCACCAAACCCAAACCACAACAGCTCAAACATGGGGCACCCCGCTAGACTGGGAGTCACTGACTTACGCTCTGTGAAAAAATGGTGAAATACCAGCATGCAACTCAGATACAACATTCAGAGCTAACAAAGGGCTATGCAAATAAACAGGTTCTGTACAACCGATAAACCTGGCGTCTTTTTGTTACAGAATTTCTCATTCCAGTCTGTTAAAATTGCAGGAAGTTGTCGCAGAATTTAAAAGAACTGCCCCTCTTTATAAAGATCAAGTTACTTGGCGCATTGTTAACTTTTTGCCAACAATTTGTTTCTTATTTAAGGGTGAAGTATAAACTGCTTAAAGGATCAGATACCAAAGTGAATTCAAGAACATCTAGTCAAATGGAATGCTTTTATATACTTTTTCCCCAAATGCTCAATTACCCATGTGAAATTCTCCAGGCATTTTTGATGGTTAGCCACACCCCTGGAGTCAAAGTCAAAGTAAAATTATCAAAGTATGTTTATGTAACCATATACTACACTGTAATTCATTTTCTTGCAGGAATTTACAGAAAAATACAATAGAATTTATGAAAAACTATACATAAACAACAGTGACAGATAACCAAGGTTCAAAAGACAATCTGTGCAAACAGAAAAATAAATACTAAGAACACAAGTTCTAGAGTCTTTGAAAATGAGTCAGTAAAAATAGTCATAGTCATAGTCATAGTCATACTTTATTGATCCCGGGGGAAATTGGTTTCAAAAAGCATTTAAAGTCAAAATAAATTTATTATCAAAGTACAGATATATCACCATACACAACCAACCCTAAGATTTATTTTCTTGCAGTCATTTACAGGAAAATAAGAAATACAACAGAATTTATGAAAAACTACACACAAAGACTGAAAAATGACCAATGTGCAAAAGACTGCACAAATATAAATAATGCTGAGTATAGAAGTCATAGACAGCCCTTCAAAGTGAGCCTGTATGTCGTGGAAATGGTTCAGAGTTGAAATGACTGAAGTAATCCAGACTGGTTCCGGAGTTCAGTGGTTGTAGGGTAATAGCTGTTCCTGAACCTGGTGATGTGGGACCCAAGGCTCCTGTTCGTCCTGCCCAATGGCAGTAGCAAGAAGATGGTGGTCATTCTTGATGATGAATATGGCTTTCTTGTGGCAGTGCTGCTCCTTGTAGTCAGAGGGTGGAGGATAAGTCATTGGGTATATTTAAAGCAGGGGTTATACTGTTCTTGGTTAGTCAGGGAGAAGGCAGGAGAATGGGGTTGAGAGGCATAATAAATCCCCCATGATGGAAAGGCAGAGCAGACTCGATGGGCAGAAAGGCCTAATTCTGCTCCTATGTCATAACATTCTGTGGTCTTATGTGCTCAATGGTGGGGAGGGCTTTTCTTGCGCTGTGTCCACCACTTTCTAAATCCAAAAAGGGGGAATCAAGAGCCTTCAGGTCATCAAACTATAAAATTATCAGCATGGTATTTCACATCATAGTCTGCACTACATACCTTGGCTGATCGATGTGTGTTGCTATACAGTCAAGTGTGCTCAACTCCATTTACTGCATGCTCTTCCCACCCACACCCCCCCACCCAGAAACTTGTTGCTATCTAGAAAGCTGATACAGCGAGATAACATCTCAAAACATTAAAGTCCTTGGATAAGAGAAGGTCCAAAAAATGGCAGAGAGTCACCATTGATGAGACATTTGCAAAGATTAAAACAGGTAAGATTCCGGAAATCTACAACACACTTAAAATACTGAAGGAACTCAGCAGGCCAGGCAGCATCTATGGGGAGGAATAAAAACAAAGCCCTTCATCAAGACTAGAAAGGAAGGAAGCAGAAACCCCCTCATCTGATCTCACCCATCACCTGCCCCTCCCCTGTCAGTACTCCTCCTCCCCCAACCTTCATATTCTGACTTCTGCTTCCCCTTCCTCTCTCGTCCTGATGAAGGGTCTCAGCCCGAAATGGCAGCTATTCATTCATTCCCATAGTTGCTGCCTGGCCTGAGTTCCTCCAGCATTTTGTGTGTTTTACACCAAAATAATTTCATCTGAGAAAACCCCAATGAACCTAGTTTGGAATAACAGCAAAGTGCGCCCAAAGCCAATACTTCAAATTCTTTTCCCTCCATTCCTTTGGCAACTTTGATCAATAACAAATTTTGAAACACAAAAATTTGGTTAAATAATTTTAGAGGGTTTGTAATAATTTTATAATTTAGAAGACTTAATTTAATTTTAATTCATAGATACAGTACAGTAATAGGCCCTTCCAGATCAACAAGCCTGTACCGTCCATTTACACCCATGGGACCAATTAAATTACTAAACCGTACGTCTTTGGAATGTAAGAGGAAACCGACTCGGTCTCGGGAGAACGTACAAACTCCCTACAGGCAGTGACGGGAATTGAACCCCGGTCTCTGGTGCTGTAAAGCGATGCGCTCGCCACAACACTATCGTGGTGCCTTGACTCGTTCAGAATTGTGGATGCATTCTGAACTGGGTTGTGTGTCTGACTTTATATGGACAACTTTCCCAATCCAAGAGGTCATTCGTTAACGATAACAATCCAAACATCCATTCCCAATAATGAGCAGAAAGGACAATTGCCCTGAGAAATCACTTCCATCCAATGGCAATGAAAGAAGAGTGGCAAAAAAAAATTACACCAGAAAAAATAACCAGAAGCTCACCACTATAAATGGGAAAACATTTAACAATGTGACAGGCATGGGTCCCAGCTATGCCTGCCTTTTTGTTGGCTATGTGGAACAGTCCATGTTCCAAGCCTCTACTGGTATCCATCCCCCACTTTCCCTTCGCTACATCGATGACTGCATTGGTGCTGCTTCCTGCACGCATGCTGAGCTCGGTGACTTCATCAACTCTGCCTCCAACTTCCACCCTGCCCTCAAATTTACCTGGTCCATTTCCCACACCTCCTTCCCTTTCCTTGATCTCTGTCTCTATCTCTGGAGACAGCTTATCTACTGATGTCTACTATAATCCTACTGACTCTCACAGCTACCTGGACTATTCCTCTTCCCACCCTGTTACTTGTGAAAATGCCATCCACTTCTCTCAATTCCTCCGTCTCCGCCGCATCTGCTCTCAGGATGAGGCTTTTCATTCTAGGACGAATGAGATGTCCTCCTTTTTTAAAGAAAGGGGCTTCCCTTCCTCCACCATCAACTCTACTCTCAAACACATCTCCCCCATTTCACGCACATCTGCTCTCACCCCATCCTCCTGCCACCCCACTAGGGATAGGGTTCCTCTTGTCCTCACTTACCATCCCACCAGCCTCTGGGTCCAATATATAATTCTCCGTAACTTCCGCCATCTCCAATGGGACCCACCACCAAGCACATCTTTCCCTCCCCCCCCACCTTCTGCAGGGATCGCTCCCTACACGGCTCCCTTGTCCATTCGTCCCCCCCACCGATCTCCCTCCTGCAACTTACCCTTGTAAGCGGAACAAGTGCTACACCTGCCTTTACACTTCCTCTCTCACCACCATTCAGGGCCCCAGACAGTCCTTCCAGGTGAGGAGACACTTCACCTGTGAGTCTGCTGGGGTGATATACTGTATCCGGTGCTCCTGGTGTGGCCTTCTACATATTGGTGAAACCCGACGCAGGCTGGGAGATCGTTTTGCTGAACACCTAGCTCTGTCTGCCAGAGGAAGCAGGATCTCCCAGTGGCCACACATTTTAATTCCACATCCCATTCCCATTCTGATAAGTCTAAGCCTGCTCTACTGTCGAGATGAAACCACACTCGGGTTGGAGGAACAACACCTTATATTCTGTCTGGGTAGACTCCAGCCTGATGGCATGAACATTAATTTCTCGAACTTCTGTTAATGTCCCTCCTCATCTCATCCCTAATTTTTATTCTATTTTATTTTTTTCTCTTTCCCTCTCACAATAACTCCTTGCCTGTTCTCCCTCTTCCTCTGGTGCTTCCCTCCCCCCTTCTTTCTTCCAAGGCCTTCCGTCCCATGATACTCCCCCTTCTCCAGCCTTGTATCCCTTTTGCCAATCAACTTCCCAGCTCTTAGATTCATCCCTCCCACTCCTGTCTTCTCCTATCATTTCAGGTCTCCCCTCCTTCTCTCAAATCTCTTACTATCTCTTTTTTCCATTAGCCCTGACGAAGGGTCTCAACCCGAAATGTCGACTGTACTTCTTCCTATAGATGCTGCCTGGCCTGCTGCGTTCCACCAGCATTTTGTGTGTGTTGCTTGAATTTCCAGCATCTGCAGTTTTCCTCGTGTTGGCATTTTTAAAACTCTGCCCGGTGACATCTTTAAAGATGACTAAACAGTAACACATTTAACTGCAGCTTCCCCAATGAAGCATCAGCTAATCTAAATGGGAAAAAAAGTTACCAGTGATCATTATTGTATTTGCATAATTTAAAGGAAGAGGAAACCAGAGCAGTTAGCTGGTGTTTGGAGTTCAATTCCAGCGTTCTCTGTAAAGCCAGTCTGTACGTTCCTTCCCATGTGTGTGCGCTGGTTTCCTCCAGGTGCTCCGGTTTCCTCCCACGGTCAGAATACCTACCGGTTAGTAGTTTATTAGATGTTGGAAACTGTCCTGTCAGGACAGTGTTAAATAGGTGGGTTGCTGGGTGGTACTGCTCGAAGGGCTGGAAGGGCCTGTTTTGCGCTGACTTCTCTAAATAAAAATAAAGAATTATTTTTCCTGGATGAAAAACTGTGGATAGAGGAGCTGGGTTCACAGTAACAGAAAAACAACAAACTCTTGACCTATTTTCAGAATCCAGTGTTGGAGTGGGGTTTGAAGTTTTATTGAAACTCAACACAAATGCTGTATGTCCATAAAATAGCGTACAGTACATTCGAAAACATTAAGATGCTACAGTACATTGTTCAAGGCACAGATCGCACTGCTGTGGAAAAGTCTGTAAGTTGCTGAAATACAACACGAAACATTTCAGCACAATCCAGTCCCTCGGGCCCATGATGTTGTACCAGCTTTTTAAACCTATTCCAGATCAATCTAACCCTTTCCCTCCAACCTCACCCTTCATTTTCCTATCATCCATGTGTCCATCCAAGAGTTTCGTAATTGTGCCTAACAAATCTGCTTCAGCCACCTTGCTTCTCACACTTACCACTGATTGCCTCCTCTAACTTTCCTCCAAACACCTTAAAATTATGTCCCCTCAATTTGGTCATTTCTGCCCTGGGGAAAAAAAGATTCTTGTTATCGACTCGATCTATGCCTCTTACCATCGTGTACACTTCCATCTAGTCATCGGTCATTCTTCTTTGCTCTAGCTCACTTGACCTACCCTCAGAAACACTCTCGAGTCCAGGCAGCATCCTCTCTCTCCCTCTATCAAGTCATCTCCCATTCTACTTCGTTCCAGAGAGAAAAGCCCCAGCTCACTCAACCTATCCTCATCAGCATGCTCCCTAATCCTGGCCACCCATTCAATGGTGGGGGTACCATGGAAGCATAGCAGTTAGCAGAACACTATTACAGCTTGAGTCATCAGATTCGAAATTCAATTCCAACATCTTCTGTGAAAGATTTGTCCCTGGACCCGTGCACCCCCCCCCCCCCCACAAGTACTCCAGTTTCCTCCCACAGTCCAAAGATGTACTGGTTAGTAGTCATTCACTAAATAAAATTAGACACATTTGGAATCAAGTGGTTGAAGAAGCTCTCCACTCAAAATGCTCCTTGACCACATTAATGCTGTTCCCCTCACTGAGGTTTCCCAGATGAAGAGTGAAAGGATATCATTTTCTAAATGGGAGAAAATTCAAGGAGCAAAAGGACTTGGGAGCCCATATGTAGGATTCCCTAAAAGCTAACTTATAGGTTGAATCTGTGGTAAGGAAGGCAAATGCAAAACATTCATTTTGAGAAGACTACAATATAAGAGCAGAGATGTAATGCTGAGGCTTTATAAGGCAGCAGTGAGACCTCACTTGGAATATTATGAGCAGTTTTGGGCCCTTATCTAAAGGATACAGTATGCTGGCATTAAAGAGTCCAGACGGTGGTCACAAGAATGATTCTGGGAATGAAATGGTTAACACATGAGTAATTGATGGCTCTGGGCCTGTACTCACTGGTGTTTAGAAACCTAAGGAATATTGAAAGGCCTAGACAGAGTGGGTGTGGAGAGGATGTTTCCAGTAGTGGGAGAGTCTTGGACCAGAGGGCACAAACTCAGAACAGAGGGATGTCCATTTAGAACAGAGATGAGAAAGAATTTCTTCAGCCAGAGGGTGATGAATCTGTGGGATTCATCGCCACAGGTGGTTGTGGAGGCCAAGTCTTTGGGTACATTTAAAGCGGAGGATAATAGCAAGGATTAGTCAGGGTGTCAAAGGTTATGGGGAGAAAGCAGGAGAATGGGGTTGTGATCGACAATAAATCAGCCATAATGGAGAGGCTGAGCAAACTGGATGAGCTGAGTCGCACGATTCTGCTCCCGTGTCTCACGATCTGAAAGCAATGTCACTGAACAATTGTGCACACAATCTACACATTATCATCTCTGCTGCTGAAATAAATGGTTAACTGAAAATACTTATGTACTAAAAATACCAGCTGACAGATAACACACTAACCATTCATGTCAACATTTTTGATACACGTGACTGTTGTCAAATGTACCAAGGTCCAACGGAAAGCTTTTCTCGTTTCATAGTGTAGAACAGGCTACACCGCCCAGCAATCCACCCAGTTAACCCTCGCCTAATCACAGGGCAACTTACAATGGCCAATGAACCTTCCAACCTGTACATCTCAGATTGTGGGAGGACACCAGAGCACCCAGAGGAAACTTGCACATTCAGGGGGAGCAAGTACAACTTCTTACAGACAGGGTCGAAATTAAACTCTGAACTCCAACGTGATGAGCTGTAATAGAGTCACACTAAACGCTACTCTGCCTCCGTCTCTGAAACAGAACACAGCACGTTACAGCACAGCACAGACCCCTTCAGTCCACAGTGTTGTGCTGACCCGTTAACCTACCCATGTATACCGTCCATGGAGGTGAAATCATTGCACTGCATACCTAAGTAGAGCAAGGTAAAACAATTGATAATGGAGAGTAAAGTGTAACAGCTACAGAGCAAGTTCAGTGCAGGTAAACAAGTTCATAACAAGGTAAATCACAAGGTCAAGAATCCAATTTATCATAGTAGGGAACTTGTAGGAGTGTGGTAGAAGCTATCCTTGAGCCTGGTGGTATGTGCTTTCAGGCTTTCGTACCTTCTGTCTGACGGGGACATGGGAGTGGCGGGGGGAGGTGAAGGGAGAAGAGAAAATGTCCAAGATGGGTGGTGTCTTTGTCTATACTTCTCACTGTCTTAGTAAAGAGCACAGCATAATCAGAGTCCATGGATGGAGGAAGGTTTCTATAATGTGCTGAGCTGCGTCCACAACTCTCTCCAGTTTCCTGCAGTCACGTGCAGCGCAGTTACCATACCAAGCCAGTATGCACATTGTAAACTACAGAAACTCCGTGCTTAAAAATGAACAGAATAGATGATTCAGAGCCTAGGAATTCATTTTCATCAGTAAAAATTAAGGCAAAAGCCAAAATATTAAAATTTGTATTTAAAATCTAGTGCTGAAGAGAAGATCAATCATGCTTAGATGGATGATGGATTTAGTCCAGAGCTCAACACTCAATTAGTCTGCAATTCATTCAAGTTCACGTGTCATTCACCCATGCAAGAATACCCATGAATACAGCCAAATCAAATAGTGTTACTCCAGAGCCAAGGTGCAAAACACAGTACCGCCACTCCAAACAGGGGCAAGGGTTACTGCTGAAGAACTGTTCAGTAACAGCATTACCTCACACCACATCAGTCAGATGTGCAGTTAAATCTCTAAACACTTCTGCAGGTTGTGCCAGCCTCTCCTTCGGGAGCACAGAAAGCATTGCAGAAGGAACACAAAAAGGTATCAACCCGGATTGAACTGGCAGCCTGCATTTCCCCTCAGCAATTTAGATTAGATTAGATTCAACTTCATTGTCATTGTGCCGAGTACAGATACAATGCCAATGAAATCCAATTAGCATCTGACCAGAAAGGCCAAAAAATTCTATTTTAACTTCATTAGTCCACAGGACTCGTTTCCAAAATGCATCAGGCTTGTTTAGATGTTCCTTTGAACCTTATGAATAGAACTTTTTGGCCGCAATTAGCAAAGGTATGTTTGGAGAAAAAAGGGTGCAGAATTTCATGAAAGGAACCCCTCTCCAACCGTTAAGCACGAGGGTGGATCAATCATGTTTTGGGCTTCTGTTGCAGCCAGTGGCACAGGAAACATTTCACTGGTAGAGGGAAGAATGAATTCAATAAAATACCAGCAAATTCTGGAAGCAAACATCACACCGTCTATAAAAAAGCCGAAGATGAAAAGGGGATGGCTTCTACAACAGGATAATGAACCTAAATACACCTCAAAATCCACATTAGACTACCTCAAGGGGCGCAAGCTGAAGGTTTTGCCATGGCCCTCACAGTCCCCTGACCTAAACATCATCCAGAATCTGTGGATAGACCTCAAAAGAGCAGTGCATACAAGACGGCCCAAGAATCCCACAGAACTAGAAGCCTTTTGCAAGGAAGAATGGGCAAAAATCCCCCAAACAAGAATTGAAAGACTCTTGGCTGACTACAGAAAGTGTTTACAAGCTGTGATACTTGTCAAAGTATTGCCATGCAGGGTGCCCAAACTTTTGCTTCGGGCCTTTTTCCTTTTTTGTTATTTTGAAACTGTAAAAGATGGAAATAAAAAAGTTTTCTTGCTTAAAATATTAAAGAAATGTGTTATCTTTAACTTCATGCCTTTTTGAAATCAGTTCATCTTTCACTCACTTAGCTATTCACAGTAACAGAAATTTTGACCAGGGTGCCCAAACTTCTGCATGCCACTGTATATTAGTGATAATAAACCAGACTCCCAAGTTCAGCAAGTCTACTACAAGTGTTTGTGTGTAGTTACCTCCCACCCTCCATTAATTCTATTGTATTTCTTTGTTCTACTCTGAATGCCTGCAAGAAAACAAATCCTAGAGTTGTAAATGATGACAAATACAGCACATATTTTAAATAATTAATTTACTTTGAACCATGATTTTAGTAAGTTCAAAACTGTGGAGAAGAATTTATAACTTCCTTCCTTCTAGTTCTTAAATCAATCTTCTGTATTACACATTACCAAATTTGCCAGTAAGTTTGTTCTTCTCAGCTTCCTTTATATTTCAGTGTCCTTTTGACAGCCCTATATCCCTCCCCCACACCCCGTGCATATTTCACAACCACCTCAGGCAGATGTGAAACAACAGTAATATCTACACTTTTCTAATCCCAGCTTTGCAGTCAGCACGTCGCTTCACCAGGCAGCACTGTGGTGTAACAGTGCAATGCTTTACAGCACGAGCTGGAAGATCAGGATTCAATCCCCTCTGCAGCTTGTTATTACATTCCCCCTGGGACTTTGAGGGCTTCCTCTGAGGGTTCCATTTTCCAAAGACACACAGGTTAGGATTAAAAAGACAAGAAAAATCTGCAGATGCATGTGCTGACTGGTTAGTATTAGTTAGCTGTGAGCTTGCTGTGGTGGTATTGAAAGTGTGGCAACATTTTCAGGCTACCCAGCACAATAATTGCTGATTTGTTTTTATGCCAATGACTCATTTTACTGTACATTTCAATGTACGTGTGACAAATAAAACTAACCTTAAACTTTATCCTCAAATGCGACAGTGAATTTGATCCCTCTCAACTTCCTTCACATTTCAGTGTCCTTTTAACAGCCCCATTTCCTGTGCATGTTTCAACAGCCCCCTTATCCACAAGTGAAACAACAGAACTATCAGCAGCGCACATAAAATGTTTGAAGAAGCTCAGCAGGTCAGGCAGCGTCTATGAAACTGAATAAACAGCCGACATTTCGGACGAAAACCCTTCTTTAGGACTGAGAGGGAAGGGGGAAAATGCCAGAATAAAAGGGTGGGGGTAAGGGAAGGAGGTTAGCTGGAAGGTGATAGGTGAAACCAAGTGGGTGGGACATGACAGTGCTGGAGAAGAAGGAATCCGATTGAAGAGGAAAGAGGACCATGGGAGAAGGGGAAGGAGGAGGGGACCCAGGGAGAAGTGATAGAGGTGAAAGGTCAGAGTGGGAGACATCAACATTTTTCTAATTCCAGTTTTGTGACCACCACATCACTTCCTTGAACAACTGCTGGCACAATGGATTCAGCTACCAATGTCCCCTGAAAATCTGATCTGTCCATCAGAATAGAAGTTCAAAGTAAATTTATTATCGAAGTACATATGGAAATACATCTCGCAATACTCGATCCTGAGATACATTTTCTTGCAGGCATTCACAGTAAACACCAAGAAACACAATAGAATTAGTGAAAAACTGCACACAAAGATGGACAAACAACCAATGTGCAAAAGACAACAAATTGTACAAATACAAAAAAAGGAAAAAAAAACAAAATAATAAATATTGAGAATATGAATTGTAGAATCCTTGAAAGTGAGCCTATAGGTTGTGGAATCAGGTCACTTTTGGAGGTAAGTGAAGTCATGTCATCAACAGAGATTCTCTGATGACTCAGCAATAGTTGGGCATATTAAGGAAGGATGGGAGGATGAATACAGGGCCCTGGTGGAGGACTTTGTCTTACTGATGTTGAGCTGCAGATGATTCAGCTTGCACCATTTGACAAAGGAGATGGTGATGGACTTTAGGAAGACTGAGCCTACATTGCTCCCTGTTACTATTGATGGTGAGGACCTGGATGTGGTGAGGACCTGCAAGTACCTGGGGATGCACCTGGATGACAGACCTGGAGCGCCAACACAGAGGCTGTGTACAAGAAGGGCCAGAGTTGCCTTTACTTCCCGAGGAGACTGAGGTCCTTTGGAGTATGCAAGGCGCTGCTTCATATGTTCTACCAGTTTGTTGTTCCCAGTACAATCTTCTACGTGGTGGTGTGCTGGGTGGGGCAATAGTATCAATATGGGTGATGCCAACGGGCTCAATAAACTGATTAGAAAGACTAGCTCTGTTAAAGGTGGCAATCTCCCAGGTGCCAGGGTCTGGTTCATCTCGGATTGAATCCACAGCCTTTTTTACATTTGCTCAGCTGGAACAGTGGAGATGCCAGGCAAGATGGTTGGATGCTCCTCTTGCGGGATGTGGGAAGGCAGGAAGACCTCCAGTGTCCCTGGCAACTACAACTGAGAGAAGTGCATCCAGCTGCAGCTTTTAACAGACTGTGTTAAGGAGTCAGAGCTGGAACTGGATGAACTCTGGATCATTCGGGTGGCTGAAGGTATGATAGACAGAACATAGAGGTAGTTACGCCAGGGTGCAGGACACAGGAGACTGGGTGGTCAAGAAGGGGAAAGGGAATAAGGAGCCAGTGCAGATTACCCCTGTGGCCATCCCACTCAACAACAGGTAAATAGGTATATCACTTTGGATACTGTTGGGGGTGGGGGAAATGATCTGGCAGAGGAAAGACACAGCATTAGGGCCTCCCGCTCTGACTCAGAAGGGGAGAGAAGAGGCACCCTGTGGTAGTAGAGGATTCGTTAGGTAGGGGAACAGAAAGGAGGTTCTGTGGGCGAGAAGAGATTCCTGGATGGTATATTGCCTCCCAGGTGCCAGGGCGCAGAGCATCTCCAACTGAGTCCTCTGTATTCTTAAGTAGGAGGGTGAACAGTCAGAGATCGTGATCCAAAGGAGGTACCACTGACATGGCTAGGATGAGTCACGAAGTTCTGTATACGGAGTTCAGGGAGTTAGGTGCCGAGTTAAAGGGCAGGACCTTCAGGGTTGTGACCTCAGGGGTGTTACCCATGCCACGTGTTACTGAGGCCAGAACTAGGAAAATTATACAATTTAACACAAGGCTAAGGAATTGGAGTAGGAGGGAGGGCATAAGATTTTTGAATAATTGGGCTCTCTTCCAGGATAGATGGGACCTGTACAAAAGGGACAGTTTGCACCTGAACTAGAAGGAGACTAATATTCTAGCAGGAAGGTTTGCTAATGCCACACGGTGGGGTTTAAACTAGAGTTGCAGGGCGATGGGAAGCAGAGTGCCAAGAACTGTTAGTGGAGAGGTTGTGGAGGCAGATGTTGGCAAGACCTCAGGCAAAGTCAGAAATCAAAATGTTGAGCATGGTGCAACTAGTGTCCTGAGTTGTGTAACTTTTGATGCAAGTAGCAAAGGCAAGTGATCTCAGGACATGGATAAAATCTTGGCATTATGATATTGTAGCCATTAGTGGGACTTGGCTCCAGGAGGGACAGGACCGGCAGCTCAATATTCCAGGGTTCCCTTGTTTTACACACAATAGAGCGGGATTGATCAAAAGAGAGGTGTAGTGTTCCTAGTCAGGGAAAATATCACGGCAGTGCTCCAACACGTTAGACTGGAGAACTCTACTAATGAGGCATTATGGGTGGAACTGAGAAATAAGAAAGTTATGACCATGTTATCGGGGCTATATTACAGATCACCCAACAGTCAGAGGGATTTAGAGGAACAAATTTATAACGGGATCAAAGCCTATTGCAAGAAACACAAGGTTGTTATGGTAGGTGATTTTAACTTTCCACATTTAGAGTCTGGGATTGCCCGTCAATAAGAGCCGGATGGGAAAGAGTTTGTCAAATGTGTTCAGGAAAGTTTCCTTAATCAGTACATTGAAGTCACAGCTAGAGAGTGATCCGCAATTAGGGACCGAGACAGGGCAGGTGACAGAAGTTTGTGTAGGGGAACACTTCACATCTCATGATCATAATGCCATTAGTTTCAAGGCAGTTATAAAACAGGATGTGTCTGGAGCTCAGGTTGAGAATCTAAATTGAAGAAAGGCTAATTTTGATGGCATCAGAAAGGATCTGTGTGGATTGGGACAAGCTGTTTTTTGCCAAAGATGTACCTGGTAAATTGAAGACCTTCAAAAGTGAAATTTTGAGAGTACAGAGTTTTTGTGTTCCGGTCAGGAAAAAAAGGTTAGCATAACTGTTTTTGGGAAATACTGAGCAATGGTTAAGAAAAAGGAGGTGGTACACAGCAGGTATAGGCAGGTAGGAACAAAAGAAGTACAAATGCAAGAGAACACTTAAAGTAATCAGGAGGGCTAAAAGAACGCAAGAGGTTTCTCTAGCAGACAAGGTGAAGGAGAATCCTAAGGGCTCTGTAAATATATTACAAGCAGAAGGATTGCAAGGGACAAAACTTGGTCCTCTGAAAGATCAGAACAGCTGAAAGAGTTGGGAAGATCTTAAATGGATTTTTTGATTTAAGTTTTGTTGGGAGATGGACACAGAGTCAAAAGATGGGAAGAAATGCAGCAACACACACAAAATGCTGGAAGAAATCAGCAGGCCAGGCAGCATCTACAGAAAAAAAAAGTACAGTCGACATTTCGGGCCGAATTACAGCAGCGAGGTAATGGATCCTATACAGATTACAGAGGAGGAGGCACTTGCTGTCTTGAGGCAAATTAGGGAGGGTAAATCCCCAGGGCTTGACAAGGTGTTCCTTTGGACCCTTTGGGAGGCTACTGCAGAATTTGCAGCCCTTAGCCACGGGTGAGGTGCTGGAGGATTGTAGGAGAGGAGGATAGTTGATGGTGTTCCATTGTATAAGAAAAGCTTTAAGAATAATACAGGAATCTATAGGCCTGTGAGCCTGATATTAGTAGTGGGAAAGTTATTGAAAGGTATTCTAAAGGATTGGATTTACAAGGGACCGATTAGTCAACATGGCTTTGTGCGTGGCAAGTTGTGTCTAACCAACCTTAGAATTTTTTTGAGGAAGTTACCAGGAAAGTTGATGGAGCCAAGGCAGTAGATATTTTCTACATGGACTTTAGCAAGGCCTTTGACAAGGTCCTGCATAGGAGGTTCGTCAAGAAATCTCAGTCACTCGGCATTCAGGATGAGGTAGTAAATTGGATTAAACATTGGCTTTACAGAAGAAGCCAGTGAGTGGTTGTAGAGAGTTGTCTCTCTGACTGAAGGCCTGTTACTAGTGGTGTGCCACAGGAATCTGTGCTGGATCCTTTATAGTTTCTCATCTATATCAGTGATCTGGATGATAATGTGGTAAACTGGATCAGTAAATTTATAGGTAGCACCAAAATTGGGAGTGTAGATTGGAAGATTATCAAAACTTGCATCTGGGAAAAGTGGCAGATGGAATTTTATCAGACAAGGCTGAGGTGTTGCACTTTGGGAGGACCAGAGTAGGTCTTACACTACAAGTGGTTGGACACAGGAAGTGTGGTAGAACAGAAGGATCTGGGAATACAGATCTACAATTCCTTGAAAGTAGCATCACAAGTAGATAGGGTCATTAAGAAAGCTTTTTACATATTGCCCTTAATAAATCAAAGTAAGGAGTACAGGAGCTGGGATGTTATATTAAAATTGTGCAAAACATTGGTGAAGCCCAATTTGGAATATTGGGTCCAGTTTTGGTCACCTACCTACAGGAAAGGTGCAAGTAAGGTTGAAAGAATGCAAAGAAAATTTACAAGGATATTGCCAGGACTTGAGGGCTGAGTTATAGGGAAAGACTGAATAGGTTAGGATTGCATTCTTTAGAACATAGAAAGATTGAGAGGAGATTTGATAGAGGTACATATACAAAATTGAGTGCAAATGCAAGCAGGCATTTTCCAGTGAAGTTGGGTGAAACTACAACTAGAAGTCATGGATTAAGGGCCAGGGTGGAATGTTTAAGGTGAACATGAGGTGAGAAGGTGGTGAGAGTGTGGAATGAGCTGCCAGCACAAGTGGTGGATGCAGGTTCGATCTCAACATTTAAAAGAAATTTGGGAAGGTGCATGGATGGGAGGGGTATGGAGAGCTCTGTTCCAAGTGCAGGTCAATGGGGATAGACAGAATAATGGTTCAGCATAGACTAGATGGACCCAAGGGCCTGTTTCTGTTTGTTCATTATGTGGCATGTCATATGACGTTGATGATCATGGTCTGTCCATGACCATGATTGTTCTTGGCAAATTTTTCTACAGTGGTGGTTTGCCATTGCCTTCTTCTGGGCAGTGTCTTTACAACACAAGACACCCCAGCCACTATCAATACTCTTCAGAGATTGTCTGCCTGGTGTCAGTGGTCGCATCACCAGGACTTCTGATCTGCACCAGATGATCAAACGACCATCCACCACCTGCTCCCATGGCTTCACATGACCCTGATCAGGGGGCCAAGCAGGTGCTACACCTTGCCCATGGGTGACCGGTAGGCTAGCAGAGGGAAGCAGCATCGTACACCTCCTTTGGTAGAGCCACATCTCCGCCCGCCATTCCACTGCTTCTGTGTTGTCGTGTTCTATGACTCTAGTTACCTTAAACTAGACTCTTAATCACCCACCAGGAACTCAGTGCCTTGGAAAAGGTTAGGAGTCAGGCCATGCTAAAATGCCGTCAGCAAAGGGTGCTGAATCTGCAATAAATTCCCAATGGAATGCTCTGAGCTCTGAGACAAATTCCAGATGGTTGAAAGGCAAAAGGAAAGCGTTCAGTTCTTGTGTTTTCGTTATTCTTCTTTGATTAAAAACCAGTTTTACCTTGCTCGACAATGGCATTCATCCAGAACTGCTCCAACACCTTTCCATCTGCTGGCTGTCAGATGTTTCACTCTCTGAAGATCAGACACAGACACACAGCCAAAATTCTTTTTATACCCTGATAAGTGAGGCCATGCAATGCAACGCACGCACACACACACAAAACGCTGGAGGAACATAGCAGGTCAGGTAGCATCTACGGAGGGGAAATAAACAGTCAACATTTCAGGCTCAACCCCTTCATCAGGACTGGAAAGAAAGAGGGCAGAAGCCAGGATAAGGTACTGGGGGAAGGGGATGGAGTCCAAGATTGGCATATGGGGTGGGTGGGGAGAAAGAGATGAAGTAAGAAGCTGGGAGGTGATAGGTGGAAGAGGCAAAGAGCTGAAGGAGGAATCTGATAGGAGAGGAAAGTGGACCATGGGAGAAAGGGAAGGGAGGTATCAGAGGGAGGTGATGAGCAGGTGAGAGGAGAGGGGGGGTGATAGGGGAGCCAGAATTGAGAATGGAAAAAGAGAAGGGGGAGTGGTGAAGCTACAGAAAGTTAGAGAATCAGGTTGAAGTCGGAATACGAGGCGTTGCTCCTCCATCCTGAGAGTAGGTACCCAGACCAGCCGAGCTCCCCCAGCATCTTGTGTGTGTTACTCTGGATTTCCAGCATCTGCAGAATCTCCTCTTCTTATGCAAGAAAAACTACAGTTTCCATCCTCACATTAGAGGTTCATTCCCTCACCATTCAAACTGAATGAAACTTTTGGTCTTATTAGCAACAATATGCAATTTACTCAAGATGAGGATTCATCTTTCAACTTCCCCTTCACCAATTGACACCATCTCAAACTGGTCTTATATCTGTCCAACAGAATTGGTGACAGGTTTGCTCATCTGTTAACCCTTAATCCCACCATACTCCAATAGTTGAAGTATTGTGAGTAGTTTTGCGTCGCTTACCTAGGAAAGGGAAATTGGAGAGGGTCCAGAGGAAGTGCTCAGGAATTAACCCAGAGAGGATCGACATACTAGTTGTGTCCAATGGCTCAGAACCTATACTCACTACAGTTTAGAGGAATGAGGGGAGATCTCATTGAAACCTATCGAATATTGAAAGGAACACACACAAAATGCTGGAGGAACTCAGGAATATCAAATGGCCTGGACAGAATGGAAGTGGAGAAGATGTTTCCTATAGTAGGGGAGTTTGGAACCAGAGGGCACTGCCTTAGAATAGAACTATGCCCCTTTACAGCAACCATGAGAAGGATTTTCTTTAGCTACAGGGTAGTGAATTTGCAGAATTCATTGCCACAAATGGCTGTGGAGGCAAAATCTTTGGGCATATTTAAAACGGAGTTTGATAGGTTCTTGATTTGTAAGGGTGTCAAAGGTTATGGGGAGAAGGCACAGGAGAATTGGGTTGAGAGGGAATATAAATTCCTACATCTATGATGGAATGGCAGAGTGGACTTCACAGGCTTCTTGGCCTAATTCTGCTACTATGTCTTATGGTCCAATGTTTAATGAGCTCTGAAAGCCAGGATGCCCTGACAAGTGAGTTATAGTATCTCTGTCAGGTGGTAGCATTGCTTGGCAGTACAGTCTACTTTGCTGGTTGAATTGCTGCCCTGATGAACAGCCTCAGCTCAAACTGTCAACTGTTCATTCCTTTCATAGAGGCTGTCTGACCTACTGAGTTCCTCTAATATTTTTTTTACTCTGGATTTCCAACATCCACAGAATTTGCTACAGAAACTGAATGTTAATTATTGTGTTTTGCATCCTGGCAGCCATGGTTTAAAATTGCTCAATATTAGTTTTAAAAACAAGATGAAAAGAACAGACTGAGTTCAACTGTTCACAACCACACTAATTCACTGACATTTAGAAGAATGAGAGGGGATCTCATTAAAGCCTATCAAACATCAAAAGGCATTGACGGAGTGCATGTGGAGTTTAGTGGAAGAGCCCAGGACCAGAGGGCACAGCCTCAGAATAGAGGGATGTCCACTTTGAACAGAGATGAGGAAAAAAATTCTTTAGCCAGTGGGTAGTGAATCAGTGGAATTCATTACCATGAATCAGGGGTCCCCAACCTTTTTTGCACTGTGGACCAGTTTAATATTGACAATATTCTTGCGGACCAGCCAACTGGGGGGGGGGGGGTTGTTCAAGTAGGGTTAAACTCACCTCAACATGTCTTTTACAGTTAGGGTTGCCAACTTTCTCACTCCCAAATAAGGGACAAAAGTAGCTGTCAAATCCCAGGACACTTTACTCCAGGAAAGTCTACCATGACCATGAAGCCTTGCGCGGGCACCTGTGTGCGCATGCGCGTACGTGCCGATTTTTTCCCCACAAATCAGTTTTGCCTTCATCTTCCCGACTGTACTGTACATACATTATTTCTACTTTATATAGGCCGTGTATTTATCATATCATTCCTGCTTTTACTATATGTTAGTGTTGTTTATTTTCGGTTTTATGTGTTATTTGGTATGATTTGTTAGGTTATTTTCTGGGTCTGGGAACACTCAAAAATTTTTCCCATATAAATTTATGGTAATTGCTTCTTCGCTTCACACCATTTCGGCATGAACGGTTTCATAGGAACGCTCTACCTTAGCGGGGGAAATACGGGACAAGGGCAGTCCCGTGTGGGACAAACCAATTTAGCCCAATGTACGGGATGTTCCAGCAAATACGGGACAGTTGGCAACCCTATGTTCACGTTCAACAGTGCGTGACAGGGAATGAGGAAATGTGCAGCTGACTCATATCGTTTCTTCTTGGCCCGGTAGCACATGGTTTGCGGCCCGGTGGTTGGGGACCGCTGCCATAGATGGCTGTGGAGCTGAAGTCATTGGGTATACTTAAATCAGAGGTTGATACGTTCTTGATGAGTCTGGGTGTCAAAAGTTACAGGGAGGAGGCAGGAAAATAGAGTTGAGAGGGATAATAGATCAGTCACGGAATGGGGAGCAGACTCGATGGGCCAAATGGTCTTATTCTGCTCCTACTATGGCCTTCTAATGTTCCACCAGTGCCCTCCTCAAATTCTTAACACTGCCATGTTGTGCACCAGACCAAACTACATTTAACCATCTGCCCCATCTCCAGTGGCTTCTACTGGAAGTCCATTAAAACAAAAAGATTTTTTTTAATATAATCAATTCTAATCCAATGACCTCAATTCTTATTAGCGACTCCAATAGCTCACTTGGAAATCTCTAGCTATAAATTCAGTATAGCAGCTCTAGAAATTCTACCTTCAGCAAACCTCCAGTTCATTGGCCAAGTTTTTGATCGCTTGACCAGACATCTTTGTCTTGGCACCTTTTGGCAGTCTGTAGTACCAATGAATGTTCCTGCATTCCTCAGTTGCAAGGGACGATGAATACTGAGCCTTTAGTGGGGTGTTGATAGCAAATTTGAGTGATGGAGCAGCCTAAAATGCGTCAAGCAGACAATTCTACGAGGGTGAGATGATGTCTGCTTGATCTCGTCTTCTCTTCTCCTCAAGCCCATCACCCCTACTGAGATATAGGCTGCCAACAGCTGTTCACCTACATCCTGGGACAAAGGTTGATCAGCTCCGTGGCTTCCACTTTCACAAGACTTCATACGTCTTCTCAGCAAAGATCCTTCCGCTCCCAGGGAAGAGGTCTTTGGAGCTTCCATTGGCCTTTCTGTAGCATTGGGTTTCTACAGGATGAGGTTGCTGGCTCCCATCCCCAACCCTCCTCTTTTCACAGTCAGCTGGAGCCCATCCAGGGCAGAGCTGGGTGACCTTGTGCCAGACCAGCATGATGATAACCATTTGTCACGCCAGGTTGACACCAATCACATTATGTTACAGGGCAAATTGCCCACACTTGTTACATACATCTGTTCGGGTGCATTCTCCAGTACCTTATAAGGTAACCGTAGCCTTCAGCCAGGAGCAGATATCATCAGGTGGTTCCCAACTTTCACAGTGTTTTGACCCTAAACCACAACACTCTCCAGCTAGTGGGCCGGCAGTGGTGGCCAAATCACTGCCCATCTGCTCCTGGCTTCCAGCTTCCCTCCTCTCACCTACTCCAAATCCAACAAGAGGCTCGTTCTGCCTCTTCCCCCATCCTATGAGCTGCTTGCTTTTTGCTCCTTTTGTCCAGGCCCAAATCTCACAACAACTGCCATGCTGATTTGGCTGGGAAACCTCTGCAGCCGATCTCCACAGGGAACAACCATGCCTGCCATCCCTTGTCTTTACACTCCTGCACTATGGGCTGGTACTTCAAGGACTTTCTCTCATGGGCCTCTTCCCACCCCTCCTCCCACGGCACAGTCAGCTCAACCAGAATTATTTTCTTGTCTTCGGTTGATCACAGTACAATGTCTGGGCGTAGGGTTGTGTACACCACATCCGGAAACTGCAACCTACTTCTCACATCGACCTTCATCTCCCAGGACCTAGCCATTAGCAGCAGATTGGGCTTTGGTTGTTTGGTCACAAAAGGCCTGGCTCCCTCTTGGATGAAGGTGATGGCCTTCCTCAAATCTGTACCAGCCGTCCTCTTCTTGCATCTCTCCCGCTCTAGTGTGTCAGCAAGAGCCAGAAGCACCTTATCATGGCGCCAGCTATACCGTCCTTGAGTTAGAGCTGTTTTACATCCAGTCAGTATATAAGCCATTGTCCCCTTTTGACCACAGAGCTTACAGTTCGGGTCCTCTCTCATCCCCCACGTGTACAGATGTAATGGTGAAGGAAGGGTGTCATACACGGATCGCAAGAGGAAGGAAATACGGAAGGGTTCCAGTCTCCATAACTCTGCCCATGAGATCTTGCACTTAGGCAGATCCCATTTTGTCCAGGCACCCTGGGACCCTTTAACATCTTTAATATGCATGCTGAAGCAACATCTAAAGTCTCAAAAAAAAACAGTGGAGTTCACTGAGGGCTGCAGTTGCAGACTCAGTGGATGCAGGCCCATCAGGCTGCAGCTGCAGACATCCCACCTCTCCCGGAAGTCTCCCGCATATTAATAGTGGCTCCCTGATGCCAGCAAATTATATACAATGCCCCGGAAATCAATTTTTTTGAGTGCGAGCGAGAGAAAGCAAGAGAGAGCGCGAGAGCGACCATGAGAGAGAGCGAGAGCAAGCAAGCGAGAGCGCTTGAGAGCGCGCAAGCAACGAGAGAGAGAAAGCATGAGCGAGAGCGCGCCATGGCAGAGTGTTCCAAAAAAAATATAAAACATACATCACCCCAAGCTACACTAAAGTGTACCCCTGCCTAATAGGGGTCAAAATAATGACAGTGTTGTTCGCTGCACTGTTTGTGACAGTGACTTTTCTATTGCCCATGGTGGGTTAAGACTGTAAAAGATATGTTGAGGTGAGTTTAACAGGTGTCATTCGTTCATCAGCATAGCTAACATTATTTAAACTAGCTGGCCAGCTGCTAAGGAGCTACTCTACTGCAGACATTCCACCCCTCCCGGGAGTCTCCTGCAAATTGATGGTGCTACCTCCCTGAAATGAGTTTTTGCAGGGGTGGGACGTCTGCATTGGGTGCAGGCCCGGCAGGCTGCAGTTGCAGACTCAGTGGCTACAACCCTTTATTTCAACTCGCTCATGCTGAACAAGCCGCCGATTCAGCTCAATGTCATCAGAATTAATATCACTGACACACTATGTTATAAAATTTGTTTTGCTGCAGCGGTACAGTGCAATACATTACAATATACTATAAATTAAAATAAGAAATCATTATTGCAAAAATTGAAAAACATTTACCCTGTTTGGCCAATAAACCATTATTAATCTGCTCCAAGTGTTGTTATAATTGTACCTGCCTTCACAACTTCCTGTGGCAAATCGATCTTTCTCCCTCCCCGGTGTCTGAAGAAGCTCATACCCCATGTTCCCTTTAAATTCCACACACCCCCCCCCCACACCTCAAACCTGAGTCCTGAGGTTTTAGGCTCCTCTGCCCCAGGGCAAAAAAAAATTTACTTAAAAAACAGCCTGGTAACAGGCTATTACAGCCCACGAGGCTATGCCTCTGTTACTTCCTTGTCAATCATCACAATTGATGTTTTGGTGACCTTTTAACCCACTACGGTTACTCTAAACCTTCCCTCCCACATAGCCCTCCATTTTTTAAAATCATCCATCTGCCCATCTAAGAATTTCTTATACATCCCCAGCGTATCTGCCTCTACACCCCTGGCAGTGTTCCACTCACCCACCATTCTGTTAAAAAAAAAACCACCAACTCTAACCTCCGCAGTTCCTTCCACCAATCACCTTAAAATTATGTCCCCTCATATTATCCATTTCTGCCCTGGGAAAAAGTCTCTGGCTATCCACTCTAGCTATGTCTCTTATCATCTTGTACACCTCTATCAAGTCACCTCTCATCCTCCTTCACTCCAAAGGGAAAAGCTGTAGCTTGCTCAACCCATCCTCACAGGACATGCTCTCTAATCCAGGCAGCATCCTGGCAAACCTTGGTTCTTAAATCCAAGCGACATTACAAGCACCCATGAAGAAGCTTGCTTTCTTGTACAGTATTTGGGGCACTTAAAATTTCTTCCAAAGTACTCTTTGGTCTTCCTTATCACCTAGATTTTGTTTTCTTCACCCCAAAGCAAGTAAGTATTGTCTTGCCCTCAACTCCACCCTAACACCGACTGCCCCCTGGACTGATCCCAGCATTAGATCACATAGAACAATTCCACACAGTATAGGCCCTTGGGCTCACAAAGTGGTGCTGACATTTTAACCTACTCCAAGATCACACAGACCTCCAATTTCCTCTCCTTCAATGTTTGCTGATAATAAACTAACCAACAGACAAAACAGTTCTAATGTCTGAAATGAGTTTAAAAACAGGAGCCGTAAAGTAATGCATCACATTGTAGAGCCACAAGTGTTCTCCGCATTGTTATCAGTTGACAATAATTGAGCAGTTAAACAATACATTGTAATTTAGACTGGAATGAGACAGGTCAACCTTGCCATTGTCAAACACATTATTCCATTCCATGCCTCAGAAAACATTGAGCTGGTCCATGTGATTCTTCCACCAAGGTAAATGTTAAACCACAAGACTCTACCTGCTCATTAACAAAATAGTCACACAATAATTTTGAAAGCCCAGGGCTCACTGAAACCCCTCGAATATTGAAAGGCCTCGATGGAGCAGACGTGCAGAGGACGTTTCCTACATTGGGCAAGTCTAGGACCAGAGGGCCCAACCTCAGAATAGTGTGTCCTTTTAGAACTGATAAGAAGGAATTTCTTTAGTCAGAGAGTGGCAAATCTGTGGAATTTATTGCCACAGACGGCTGTGGAGGTCAGGTCATTGGGTGTATTTAAAGCAGAGGTTGATAGGTTCTTGATTAATAAGGGCATCAAAGATTATGGAAAGAGAGCAGAAGAATGGTGTTCAAAGCAATAATAAAAATCAGCCATGATGGAATGATGGGCTGAATGGCCTAATTCTGCTCCTATGTTTTATGGTGTTCGCTGAGTGTGGTGGAATCTTTCCTTTGTCATTGAACACAAATACATTCTTTTTAGTTGTTTTATTGTAGTATTTTGTAATAATTTCTTGTAGCTATTTTCAATCATAAACAAAGCTCACTTTCAGAGTGTAACCAAGTATATTTGACAGACTTATACATTTTGTTTACCAAATGCTTTCTGTACCTCTATCAAAAACAACAAAACTCAGCCACTGTAAGAAAACTAGTCACAATTTCCTATCAAAGACATCACTGATTTAAGCAGATAGTTTTAAGGAATTACATCAAAGTTGCTGGTGAACGCAGCAGGCCAGGCAGCATCTCTAGGAAGAGGTACAGTCGACGTTTCGGGCAGGGACCCTTCGTCAGGACTAACTGAAAGAAGAGCTAGTAAGAGATTTGAAAGTGGGAGGGGGAGGGGGAGATCCGAAATGATAGGAGAAGACAGGAGGCGGAGGGATGGAGCCAAGAGCTGGACAGGTGATTGGCAAAAGGGATATGAGAGGATCATGGGACAGGAGGCCCAGGGAGAAAGAAAAGGGGGAGGGGGGAAGCCCAGAGGATGGGCAAGGAATATAGTGAGAGGGACAGAGGGAGAAAAAGGAGAGAGAGAGAAAAATAATATATATAAAATAAATAAATAATGGATGGGGTACGAGGGGGAGGTGGGGCATTAATGGAAGTTAGAGAAGTCAATGTTCATGCCATCAGGTTGAAGGCTACCCAGATGGAATATAAGGTGTTGTTCCTCCAACCTGAGTGTGGCTTCATCTTTACAGTAGAGAAGGCCGTGGATAGGCATATCAGAATGGGAATGGGATGTGGAATTAAAATGTGTGGCCACTAGGAGATCCTGCTTTCTCTGGTGGACAGAGCGTAGGTGTTCAGCGAAATGATCTCCTAGCCTGAGCCGGGTCTCGCCAATATATAGAAGACCACATCGAGAGCATCGGACGCAGTATATCACCCCAGCCGACTCACAGGTGAAGTGTCACCTCACCTGGAAGGACTGTCTGGGGCCCTGAATGGTGGTAAGGGAGGAAGTGTAAGGGCATTGTTCCACTTACAAGGATAAGTGCTGGGAGGGAGATTGGTGGGGAGGGATGGGGAGGGGAACGAATGGACAAGGGAGTCGAGTAGGGAGCGATCCCTGTGGAAAGCAGAGGGGAGGAGGGAGGGGTCTTCTGCTGGTGTAGCCCATCCACTTCAAGCTTCAATGTGTTGTGCATTAGGGGATGCTCATCTGCACGTGTGGTTATTTGAGTTACTGTTGCCCTCCTGTCAGCTTCAACCAGTCTGGCCATTCTCCTCTAACCTCTCTCATTAACAAGATACTTTTCCCCACAGAATTGCCACTCACTTGACTTTTCTCTATTTTCTTGCGGCATTCCCTGTAAACCCTAGAGCATGGAGTGTGCGAAGATCCTAGGAGATCAGCAGTTTCTATGATAGTTAAACCACTGCGTTTGGCACCAACAATCATTCCACGGTCAAAGTCACTTAGATCACATTTCTTCCCCATTCTGTGTTTGGCCTGAGCAACAACTGAACCTTTTGACCATGTCTGCATGCTTTTATGCATTGAGTTGCTGCCACATGATTGGCTGATGAGCTATTTGAATTAATGAACAGATGTGCCTAATAAAATGGCTGCTGAGAATAGAAATAAGATCATGTCAAAAAGTATATTTCCCCATATTGACTGGAAGGTGAAGCCTTTCCAAAGGCCATTATATTGAATTGAATTAACTTTATTTCTTACATCCTTCACATACATGAGTAAAAATCTTTACATTAAATCTCCGACTAAATGAGCAATGTGTAATTTATAGTAATTTGTAATACATAATATATACAACAGGATAGTCAACATAGCATAGAAATACAATTGAATTAATCAATCAGATGGCCTGGTGGAAGAAGCTGTCCCAGAGCATGTTGGTCCTGGCTTTTATACTGAGGTACCTTTCCCAGATGGTAGCAGCTGGAGTAGTTTGTGGGTTGGGTGACTTGGGTCCCCAATGATCCTATGGGCCCTTTTTACACACCTGTCTTTGTAAATGTCCTGAATAGTGGGAAGTTCACATCTACAGATGTGCTGGGCTGTCTGCACCACTCTCTGCAGAGTCCTGCGATTGAGAGAAGTACAGTTCCCATACCAGGTAGTGATGCAGCCAGTCAGGATGCTCTCAGTTGTGCCCCTGTAGAAATTCTTTAGGATCAGAGGACTCATGCCAAACTTCTTCAACCATCTTGAGGTGAAAGAAGCACTTTTGTGCTTTTTTCACCACACAGCTGGTAGGTACAGATCACGTGAGACCCTCAGTGACGTTTATGCTGAGGAACTTAAAGCTGTTCACCCCCTCAACACCAGATCCATTGATATCAATAGGGGCTAGCCTATCTCCATTCCCCCTGTAGTCCACAACCAGCTCCTTTGTTTTTGCTATGTTGTGAAAAGCATGCAAATTCCCAAAGACCAATTTTCTGAAACGACATACAAGACCACATTCCATTACATCTCAAAGATTAAGCAATTCATTTTTGATCTGATAGGTAATGAAACAAAGCCCTCTTACAAGAAAAATTATTTGGAGATAAATGGAGAGAGCCACGTAAAGAGAATAGTTTGTGTGGCTCAAAATGCACAATCTTTTGTGAAATGGTGTCTCAACTATGCCTAAAAGGATCAGAATATATTTGTCCTTTGGTATGCTAAACCAAGCAGGTAGAACATTGAAGTACAGAGGTCCAGAGATATGCAGCTTGGGGCTAGATTGGCTTTATTCTATTGCTAATGCTTCAAGATTGTTTAACGTCATTTCCAGTACACACGTGTAAAGGAGAATGAATTGTTACTCTAGATCAGAGGACCCCACCCTTTTCTGCACCACGGACCGGATTAATATTGACAATATTCTTGCGGACCGGACGATGGGTGGGGGGGAGGTTGTTAATCACGACCAGAATATAGGTTTTTAAGTCAATTATAAGTCACATAAGTCAATAGTATCATAGCATTTTAAATAATGTTTGGATATTAAACACACATGGTGCATATTTTCCTCGTATGAACATATAAAATCATTGCAACACACCAATATCGCTGAATCAGTGGGAGCCCTATGCTTGTTTCCCTGCAACAAGACAGTCCCATCAAGGGTTGATGGGAGACAGCGATACTCGAAGGGGTTCCTTATGTCCAGCCTATTCCGCAATTCAGTTTTCATTGCATTCATTGCAGAAAACCCCGTTTCGAAAAGATATGATGTTGGAAATGGAAACAACGTCTTGTGGAGGTGCTGGCTCTCAGCACTTGCTTCTGTCCTGCTTGCTCATGTTTTTTCCACTCAAAAAACTCGGCGGGTTTGTCTTTAAGTGCAGGGTGCTTGGACTCAAGGTGCTGAAGCAGTTTTGAGGGCTTCATTGCCTCATTAGACAGCTTGTCTCCACATATCACACACACAGGAGACTTGGAGCGTGCGAGTCACCGGTCCCAATAAAGCCATGTTTTATGTACGACTTGTCGTATTTTCTGTTGAAGGAAGCTTTCTTTTCTTTTGCAGTCTCAGCCTCAGCTGTCTCTGCGTTATCATCATCGTTAGGCCTTTTATGTCCTCTACCACCTCTTCTAAAGAAACTCTCAAGCGACGTTTGTTTTTTACTCATCGAGTAGTTGTAGGTTAATAACCAACTGATGACATCAGGTGCGTTCAAGTTCAACAGTGCGTGACAGGGAACGAGGAAAGGTGCAGCTGACTCATAGCGTTTCATATCGCCAAATCATATCGTTTTCTCGTAGCCTGGACTGCTCTAGATCCAGTGTAGCATATTAAAAAATGCACTAAAATAAAGATCACAATAAATACAAAGTATTCAGTTCCGTTCAGGAGATGGGATGTCATGTTAATGTTGTACAAGACAATGGTGAGACCCAGCTTGGTGTTTTATGTGCCAGTGTGGTCACCTACCTACAGGAAAGATACAAGTAAGATTGGAAGAGTAGAAAAAAAAATCTGCAATGATGCTACCAGGTCTGGAGGACCCGAGTTGTAAGGAAAGACTGACTAGGTGAGGACTTTATTCCTTGGAATGTAGAAGACAGGAGATTTGATAGAGGGGGTACAAGATTATGAGGATGAATGCAAGCTGGCTTTTTCCACTGAGGCTGGATGGGATGAAAACCAGCAGTAATGGGTTAAGAGTGAAAGGTGAAAAGTTTTAAGGGGAACATGGAGGAGAAACAACTTCAGCCAGAGGGTCAAGAGAATGTGGAGTGAGCTGCCAGCACAAGTGGTGCATACGAGGCTCGATTTCAACGTTCAAGAGAAGTCCGGGTAGATACAGTGATCGTAGGGGCATGGAGGGCTATGGTCCCAGTAGAGGTCGATAGTGGTAGGCAGTTTAAATGGTTTCAGCACAGACTAGATGGGCTGAAGGGCCTGTTTCTGTGCTGTACTTTTCTATGCCTCTATAGTTACACAAGGTAGATTGATTGAATAATCATAAAGCGATGCGAGGTACAGGAGAATCTGTACACAGGGTGACTGACAGCAAACGGTAAAGTGGTGGTGATAGGGGGTGATAGTGGAGGTGTTGCCAATAGCAACCATGCTGCTTGGGAACAATAACTGTTTTGAGTCTGAGTGGGTGGACACTAGGGAGCCTCCTCCCTGATGGGATTGGGACAAACAGTCCATGAGCAAATGCTCGACCTGGTCAGATTCTCAGGCAGTGAATATCACAGACAGCCTCTTGGGAAAAACAGGCTGATGGAATACTCAATGGAGAAATGCTTTTAGCCATCTTGGGAAGACTTTTAATCTTATTGGCAAGGAAGTAAACAAATAGAAATTACAAGCTGTGATTCAAAAACCAAGTGAAATACTTATATGTACACCCTCATGAAATACTGAAATATACGTACACAGCCTAGGATCAGAGAGCACAGCCTGTCCCATTAGAATAGATAAGGAGGAATTTCTTTAGCCAGAGGGTGGTGAATCTGTGGAATTCATTGCCACAGACGGCTGTGGAAGCCAAGGCACTCTGTGTATTTAAAGCAGAGATTGATAGGTTCTTGATTAGTCAGTGTATCAAAGGTTACGGGAAAAGCAGGGGAACAGAGTTGAGAGGGATAATAAATCAGCCTTGTTGGAATGGCAGAGCAGACTTGATGGGCCGAATGGCCCAAGTTCAGTACCCGCACAAAAATCTCTTGAGTTCACAGAGAACGGTGCAAGAAACAGAACAGAGAAACCATCCAGTGAGCAGCAGCTCTGTGGGCGAAAACGCCTTGTTAATGAGAGAGATCAAGGAGAATGGCCAGACTGGTTCAAGCTGACAGGAAGGAGAAAGCAACTCAGATAACCACGTTGTTACAACAGTAGTGTGTAGTAGAGCATCTCTGAACGCACAACACGCTGATTCTTGAAGTGGGAGGGTTCCAGCCACAGAAGACCACGAACATCCACTCAGTTGCTACTTTATTAGGTCCAGAAGGGATATAAAAAAATTAATATACCCAGTGGCCACTTTATTATGTCTAGCACTGTACTGCAGCCACAAAACAATACATTTCACAACATATGCCAGGGATGGTAAACCTGATTCTGAACCACATCAATGCATTCTGAAAGGAATGTGAAATACGTCTAAATGAAAGACTTCCTCCTCCCTCCTTTACATTTGTGCCTTTTCCATGCATCCAACCATGCAAAAGCTCTGAAAAGGAACAGGAAAGGGGAGGGAAGGGGGGAAAATCATGGCATGAAAGGCATTTGTGACACCTGTCTTTCCTAAAACGCTTACAGCTTAAAGGAACGATTAACACAATAACATTTCACATGCTCTGTGATCATAAAGAAATGATCAAGTGGTTAAAAAGAACTCTGTGGCTGTGCCAAAGTAATAAATCAAACTGGGGAACAGAAGACAACAGAATTAGACCAAGTGATGCTCGTGTGATGAAGGAAGTGTGTGAGAATGAATTATTAGCAAAAGGAGGACAGGTCAAGGCCTAATGTTAGGCAAGCTTTAGAGCGGTGGTGTCAACTACCAGGGTCTGATGGTCTTTTGAATCAGTTACAGGAGAGGTGGGAAATTGACAAAGAGTCTAGAATTTGTGTGTACCTCCCAAAAAACTAGCCAAAGGGGCTGCCTATTAACAGAGGGCAGGGCACATCGCTACACTAAGGTGGGAACTTTGTGCTCCTCTCCCAAGGAGGAATAGAGCAGGGTGTTAAAATAAACTGGATTCAACAGGACTATAGCCAACAAGTTCACTTTGGAGCAGTTTCAAAATTGTGAAAGACTTTCATTTGAAGAACAGACTTCCAGAGAAGAATGGCAGCTTAGCATAACGTTTTACAGTGGTCAGCATTCACAGTTCAATTCTCGCCACTGTCTGTCAGGAGTTTGTACATTCACCCTGTGACTGCCTGGGTTTCTTTTGTGTGCTCCGGTTTATTCCCACATGCCAAGAAGACTACGGGTTAGGGTTAGTAAGTTGCAGGCATCCAATAATTCCATTTAATATTTGAGAAATGTATGCAATATACATCCTGAAATTCTTGTTCTTCGTAGACATCCACAAAAACAGAGGTGCCCTAAAGAACATGACAGTTAAAACATTAGAACCAAACCCCCCTACCCCCCCCACACACAAGCAGCAAAACAACAACCCTTCCACAGGAAAAAAGCATCAGCACCCTCCACCCACCAACAGCACAGCCCCCAATAAAGACCATCATCTGCAGTACAACAAAAACCAATCGCTCACCCAACAATTCCACTTACCACAGGCGCTCTCTCTGCCTAACAAAGGGGGGGGGGGGGGAGAAAAGGGGTGTCCCCTTTCACAGTGAGAGGGGATCCAGGACAACACAACGTGCTGATTTATGGTGTTTATGGCATTCTGTGTTGGTGCTGGAAACACGGCAACACTTACAGGCAGCGCCCAGCATATCATCGGACAGTGTAGCGCATTGACGCTAACAACGTGTTTCACTGCATGTTTCGATGTACATGTGACAAATAAAGCTAATCTTTTTCAGTTCTATCATCAAGATAAAAAGAACTCTGAATTCATTTTCTGCTGATCATTAGTAACTCCAGCATAGCTACTTCTGCAGTTCACATTTGTATCTAATTGCTCCATTAATGTTCAAAGTTATTGTCAAAGTACATACAGTATGTCACCATATTCTACCTGGAGATTCATTTTCTTATGGGTATTCACAGTAAATACAAAGACAATAGAATCAGTAAAAAGCCACACACAACAAGACAAACAACCAATGTGCAAAAGACAACAAACTGCAAATACAAAAAGAAAAACAAGATCATAATGAATACCGGTGTTCCCCGCTTTTCAAACGTTCGCTTTACGACACCTCGCTGTTACGAAAGACCTACATTAGTTACCTGTTTTCGCTAACAGAAGGTGTTTTCACTGTTACAAAAAAAAGGCAGCGCGTGAAAAAAGGCAGCTCACACCCCGGGCAGCCAAGCTCCTCCCCCGGAACTGTATTCTAGCTGGCTTTGCTTAAACACGTGCCTGTGAGCATCTGTGCTTTATGTTGATTTATTTTGAGCATCTGTTAGCAAGATGAGTTCTAAGGTATCGTAAAAGCCTAAAAGAGCTCATAAGGCTGTTACACTTAGCGTAAAACTAGACATAATTAAGCGTCTCATACGTGGTGAACGAAGGAAGGACAAAGTGAGTTTGGCTTGAGGAAGTTGACGAAGATGATGTTGAAGAGGTTTTGGCATCCCATTACCAAGAACTGATCGATGAACAGCTGATGCAATTGGAAGAGGAAAGGATAACAATCGAAACCAAATGCAGTAGCGAACGGACCGAAAGTGAAGTCGTCCAGGAACTGAACGTGAAGTAACTGTGTGAGGTTTTCGCTGCAATTGACAACAATGATTGCAGAAAAATACGACTTTAATTTTGAAAGGGTACATAGGTTTAGGGCATATTTGCAGAATGGTTTGAATGCTTAAAAGAACTGCATGATAGAAAAATGCGCGAGGCTCAGCAGTCAAGCATACTGTCGTTTTTCAAGCCTTCCACATCAGCCACAGCAGATGACGAACCTCAACCTTCAATATAGAGGGAGGCAGACATAGAAGATGACCCGCCTGCCCTGATGGAAACAGGCATCAATGAGTTGACACCCCAGTGTCCCACCACCCCAACCTCCGACGACTCAGCCTAACACACCATCATCAGTGTGCTCGCTGTCTTCCCAGTCCCGGTAAGTGATACTACACTGTACATACATTATTTCTACTTAATATAGGCTGTGTATTTTTATGTGTTATTTGGTATGATTTGGCAGCTTCATAGCGTAAAGGTTACTGGAGAGAGTGTTTCTGCCAACAGCGCTTGCATGAGATTTTCACTACAGTGGACAGTGCAATGATTGCAGAAAACTATTTCTACTTTATATAGGCTGTGTATTTATCATATCATCCCTGCTTTTACTATATGTTACTGTTATTTTAGGTTTTATGTGTAATTTGGCATGATTTGGTAGGTTATTTTTTGGGTCTGTGAATGCTCACAATTTTTCCCATATAAATAAATGGTAATTGCTTCTTCACTTTACGACATTCCGGCTTACGAACCATTTCATAGGAACGCTCTACCTTCGGATGGTGGGGGAAACCTGTAATATTGAGAACTTGCATTGTAGTGTCCTTGAGAGCGAGTCCATAAGTTGTGGGATCAGCTCAGAGTTTAGGTGAGTGAAGTTATCCAAACTGGTTCAGTAGTCTGATGTTTGAGGGGTAATAATTGCAAAAAATATATATAAAATAAACAAAGAAATAAATAGTCACAAGTTGAGCTGTTACCTTAATTGTTTTCTGTGGTTCAGAACTGCCACACAAGTACCAGCCAGAAGAGGATCACACTCCCAAGTCAGACGTACAACTACACAAATAGATGCCCGGTAAGCATGCTCCTGGGTACGTGGAGGAGAGGGAATTGGAGGGTTATGGGTTGAATGCAGGGAACTGAGACTTGCAGAGAAGGTACTGTGGTCAGCATAGACCAGTTTGGGCCGAAGGGCCTGTTTTTGTGCTGTATCACTCTATGACTCATTGAGGAGTCACCGATAATTGTCAGATCAAACGCAGACATTAGCCAGTCATACTAAAACAAGTCTCAAAGACAAACACATTGCATTAGAAAATAAAAATTTAAATTCAGTACATAAAGCCTGTACTGTTAAATAGTGTTCTACAGCCCACGAGGTCGTGCCAACCTTTAAACCTAATCCAAGATCAATCTAACCCTTCCTTCCCACTTAGCCCTCCATTTTACTTTCATCCATGTGTCTATCTAAGAGTTTCTTAAATGTCTCCAATGTATCTGACTCTGCTTCCCCTGACAGTGCACTCCACACATCCAGCACTCTACGTGAAAAAACCCTACCTATACTTTCCTCCAATCACTTAAAATAATGCCTCCTCATATTAACTATTTCCGCACTGTGAAATTCAAGGATGAAATTGAAACCAAGTTTCATATCACTAGTTCTTGCAAGCTAAAGAACCCACTTCTCTTAGTAATATTGATGAAACACATCCCATATAATCTACACCCAGTAAGAGTCTTTGCAAACTTGAAATCATTGCTATCACAGAACAGATTGATGGCCAAAGTACAACCACAAGCTGTTGACAACAATTTATTAACCTAGCACTTGAAATAATTGGCATTTGAAATGAAATAATCCGAAAGATATGTTTCATGCTTTATGCACAGAAACAAATATATAGCATCTGGTCTTCCAAACAGAAGGTTGATATTTTTAAAATATCCCACAAAAGTTGAGATTTCCCAGTAACTACTCAATTTGATTTCCCATTCCCATATGTCAGTCCACGGTCCCCTCTACTGTCATGATGAGGCCACACTCAGGTTGGAGGAGCAACTCCTCATATTCCATCTGGGTAGCCTCCAACCTGACACCATGAATATCAATATCTCTACCATCCGGTGAATACTCCCCCTCCTCTACAGCTGCATGTGGCAATGAATTCCACAGATTCACCACTCTCTGGCTAAAGAAATTGCTTCTCATCTCCATTCTAAAAGGACGCCCCTCTATTCTGAAACTATGTCCTCCGGTCACAGACTCACCCACCACAGGAAACATCCTCTCCACATCCACTGTATCAAGGCCTTTTTCAATGAGGTCACCCACATTCTTCTGAACTCTAGTGAATACAGGGCCCAGAGCCATCAGATGCTTTTCATATTTCAAACCATTCAATCCTGGAATCATTTTCATGAACTTCCTTTGAACATGGGGTGATACTTGCAAGCTGCACCCAGCACATCCTTAGGTTGTGTGAATATGGTGGGCATGCCCTGTTGCCACTGGAAGCATGGCAATGTTTCCTTAGGTCGTGTTTTGATGTACATGTGATAAATAAATGAATTGGAACCTGATTGTTGATTGATTACTGGAGGTATGTCTCGACTCTAAGACCCATACTACCCGAGGCACAGGCTTGAACAAGGACACTAGATGCACAAAGCACAAGTTTTGATGGAACACTCACTTTCTAAGCTGTGAACTGTAAGATCCAGAGGTGAGGTACAAGGAGAATTGAACATTAAACCTACATACAGTACGATGGTGAGGGAGATGACAGAAGGGCCAAACATTGGCCATGTCTTTCAGGGAGTCCATGGTATCAGCAGAATTAAACTACTCCCTTTAACGTTGAAGGAGGGGGGTGAAATCAGAAGTTGCTGGACTTTTGTTTTACTAGTATTTGTAGGCATTCCAAGAAAAAGAGTTAAAGCAGACAGTTTCTTGAACAAATTGAACACACCAGATAACTTTCAGTGAAAACAAATTTAAAAACCTCCATTCTGATGGCATGAATATTGATTTGTCCTTCTGGTAATTTTTTCCCTTCACTTTTCCCTCTTCTTCAGATGTCCACTCCGGCCCTATATCTCTTCTCCTCACTCACCCATCATCTCCCCTGGTGTCCTCCTTATTCCCTTTCGTCCATGGTCCATTCTCTTCAATCAGATTCCTTCTTCTCCAGCACCTTGCCTTTTCCACCTATCACTTCCCAGCTTTCCACTTCATCCGCGCGCCCCCCCCCACTTCCCCATTCACCTGACTTCACCTAACACCCTCGAGCTTGTACTCCTTTCCCTCACCCCCACCTTCTTATTCTGGCACGTTCCCCTTCCTCTGCAGTCCTGATGAAGGGTCTCAGCCAACTTCATTCATTTCCATAGATATTGCCTGACCTGCTGAGTTCCTCCAGCATTTTATGTGAGCTGCTCTGGATTTGCAGCATCTGCAAAATCTGTTGTGTTTATTAAAAAGTTACAGATGCTAGAAATCTGGTGGGGGGGTGGAAATCAGAAGATGCAAGAAATTCTCAGGTCAGGCTGTATCTACCGGAAGTGAAACAGAGTCAACGTTTCAGGTCAGAGACCCTATAATCAGACTCCTTTACTGTACACATTTAAGACAGCCATTAGATACAGCTCAAGAAACTCCCCAACACAAATGAATACAGGATCCCTGCCCAGTTCCAAAGGAACGCTCAGCAATTTAAGTTAAAGATTAAAAATCAAACGCCCCTGTGCTAGATCTTACTTTCAAAGTTTCAACTCCAGGAAATGGAACGGATTTACCATTTAGATATTTAATTTAACCTACAGTAGTTTCACTCCTCCAGCACACAATCAACCTATGTATGCAAGCTATCCTGTATTTATTTTGGGTTTTTTTAACATTGTGTTCCTCAGCTAATTGTGTTTTTTTTTAGATTCAGAGTAACAATCATTTCATTCTGCTTAGTATTTTATTGTTCGCAAACACAAGGAAATCTGCAGATGCTGGAATTTCAAGCAACACACATAAAAGTTGCTGGTGAACACAGCAGGCCAGGCAGCATCTCTAGGAAGAGGCACAGTCGACGTTTCGGGCCGAGACTCTTTGTCAGGACTAACTGAAGGAAGAGCTAGTAAGAGATTTGAAAGTGGGAGGGGGAGGGGGAGATCAATGTTTTGCCTTTTTGTATTTGCACAGTTCATTGACTTTTCGCACATTGGTTGTTTGTCCTGTTGGGCACAGTCTTTCATGGACTCTATCGTGTTTCTTGGATGTACTGTGAACGTCCGCAATTAAAACGAATTGCAGGGTTGTGTACAGTGACATACATGTAATTTGATAATAAATTTACTTTGAAATCCTTTACACTTCTGTACTGGAAAAGGCATAATCTTGAATCTAATGGGTGTATAACATTTTTAAAGATGCAATTAAAACTGCACACTGGCAATGCAACTATGAAATCATCTCAGGCCATACCCGAGTTTGGCTTCTCACCCCTAACTATACGGAGATCACAGTGACTGACAAATCACTTTATAAGACATGGGATCCGAATTATAGCATCTATAGGAAGAGGTGCAGTCGACGTTTCGGGCCGAGATGCTGCCTGGCCTGCTGCGTTCACCAGCAAATTTTTATGTGTGTTGCTTGAAATTCCAGCATCTGCAGATTTCCTCGTGTTTGCGTTTTTAAGAACCTAACAACCTCCGCTTTAAATATACCCAATGAATTGGTTTCCTCAGCCGTGCTTAACAGTGAATTTCACAGATTCACCGCTCTCTGGCTAAAGAAATTCCTCCCCATCTCTGGGTGACGTGAAGTTTCCAGCTTTAGAACAGACAACATTAAGTGAATTTGCCACGAGTCATGGAATTCGGAACATCTGTAAACCGGCAACCCACGCCTAAACCCCGGGACTGGGCGCTGCCTCGCTTGGGAACGAACATGCGAAGCTGTCGGTGATTTTATATTGCCTTTGCAGTCTTCTTACTCCTGACGGGGAGGGGGAAAGGTCAAGTGTTTCTGGGCGTAATTAAACATCCCTCCCCAGCTTCGGATCGGATCTTGGCGAGACATCGCCTCCGACTGCCAACAACTCGGGAGCCGCAGAACTCAGCGCTCACAGCATTACTGGGAGCGAACGCGAAGCGGAGTGAGGTTAATCAACGTGAGGCAGCCTCTTCCGCCACCAGGTTGAGATTGCGAAAGAATAAAAATCACAACAGGGAACTGTGTAGCGAGCAGCCCAGCCCACGAGAGACAAGCCTGAACCAAATGCTTTGCCAAACCAGAGGCCTTTTCCATGTAGAGACGCAGCGCATACACCTGACAACCCGAGGCACCTTGCTCCGATGTGGCGCCGAAGCCGAACCGGCTCCCCGTCCCCCGTCAACACCGGCGAGCTGGCACACGCCGCCACTCCCCTTTACCTTGTTGAGATGTGGGTTCCTGGTAATATCATATCCCCTCCTCCTGCTGTACACCAAAGTTTTGGGATTGTTCTTGATCCTCTGCAGTTCCCAGCTGGGGGTTTCTTCGCCCATTGTAATATGCGCCTGGTTCTTCTTTTATCAGATGGAAAATTGAAATCGGACACAAGAAACTCGAGCCAGTGACGAGTCTAATCACACATCTCGGGGCCTATTACAACACCGACACTTCAGTACAGTATCTAAAAATAGCTGCTGCCTCTCTCTCATTGGAAAGGGAGATAAACGCTGTTCCAATCCTGACCTGGCATGACCTTTGTCACAACCTAGTCAATTCGGCGTTCAGTGATGAGCGGCACCATCCCCCAGATAAAGGCTGGGCTTTGCCGTTCCACCGATTCAAAGATTCAAAACTTTTTAACGTCCCAAGTGGAAAGGAGAACGGAATAATTAAACACAAGAGGTTCTGCAGATGCTGGAAGTCCTGAGCAACACAGACAAAATGCTGGAAAACTCAGCAGGCCGGGTAGCATCTATAGTGGAGAACAAACTGTGGATGGTTTGGGCCAAGACCCTTCACCAGGACAAGTTGAAGGGAGACAAAACCATGAAATTGATTTAATACTGTATTTGGTGTGTTTTGAATAATATTCAGCTAGGCAGGTGCCTTCATGTCCATAAACACAAATGATTTTGCAGATGTTGAAAATCGAGGGTAACACACACAGAATTCTGGAGGAACTCAGCCGATCAGATGGCATCTATGGAAATGAATAAATAGCTGACATTTCAGCCTAGACCCTCTGCTGCCTGACCTGCTGAATTCCTTCATGTCAGTGTTTAACTTTCACATCTCAGTATGGTTTTGCTGATGAGGGGGGTTAACAAGAGAGAGAAAAAATTATTCAGGCCATTGGGCCCAGGCTAGATTGTGTGCTGAGATGGCCTGTACTGTACAGGAGTGGGGGTTTAGGGCTCCAGAGAAGCATCCTCAATTGCTCTACACTGACCTCTGCTGGAAGTGTACAATGTGTCTGCCTGGCAGGTGAGCACTGGATCCGACAGAGATCAAGATGCTCCCCCTTTGCTTAACCCAGATGCACACTGGAGTAAGTTAATAGCTTACATTTCTGGGACTAGTAAGGGGTTAACAGGGTTGGAGTCTTATTCCTCATAAACATAAAAGGCTGCCCAAATATATTATTGCACCAACCTTGATCACTGGGCCCTGCGGAGAGTGGTATGGACAGCCAGCGTATCCGTAGATGTGAACTTCCCCCCCCCTCCCCATTGAGGACATTTCTAGCAGCAGGTGCAGACAGAAGGCTTGGAAGATCATCAGGGACACCAGTTACCCCAACCATAAACTGTTTCAGCTGCTTCCGTCTGGCAAACACTACAGCAGCATTAAAGCCAGGACCAACAGGCTACGGAATAACTTCTTTCTACGAGCTATTAGACTTTTAAATTCACATGTCTGTACATTGGAACGGAGTCCTACCACCAAGATTTTTACTCCCTTACATTGTAGGATGGCTGTAAGAATTAAATAAATTCTAAATCTAAATCTAAAAATTCTAATTATAAGAAGGAAAATTAAGTAGGGAGGTTCAAATGCATACCTGAACCTTCCTCTGATACCCTTCCTACATTCCTTTCTCCCATGGTCCACTCTCCTCTCCTACTAGATTCCTCCTTGTTCAGCCCTTAACCTCTTCCACCCATCACCACCCAGCTTCTACTTCATCCTCCTCCTGCCGTTCAACCGCCCACGTTCCCCCTCACCTGGTCTCACCTATCACCTGCCCGCTTGTACACTTTCCCCTCACCCACCTCCTTATTCTGGCTCCTTCTCCCTTCATTTTCAATCCTCGTGAAAGGTCGTCACCCAAAACATCGACTGTTCATTCCCCTCCACTGTCACTGCCCAACCTGCTGAGTTCCTCCAGCATTTTGGGTGCATTGCATAAGATTTCCAGCATCTGCAGAATCTCTTGTGTTTCGGTGTTTAAGTTTTTGCGAGGTGCTCCGTTGATCGGGGTCAACCGTAGATGTTATGTCCTAGGTGTCTACGTTAAATGGAAACCAGGGCAGTACAATATGGAGAGCAAGCTGTTGCCCATGCAGCAGACTCCCTCTCTCCTCACAGCTGATGAATTCAAGAGACAACAGACACCAATACCATTTGGCACCAGCAGCATCACAGGAGTTGCCAGTCAGCATTGAACTCAACGTAGGACTGCCTTAGGGACTCCAGCTCCGGATTTTCCCCTCGGGGTTTACTCCCGAAACCTTCCCCATGAGTGGGTATATCCGCAAGACAGTGGAGGTTTGAGATCAGAGTTCTCCTAGATGAGCTGCCAACCGCAACTAATGAGCTCCAAATACCAAAGCGAATAGCTTTAGGTCTCCACTTAATGCATCAAAAACCAGGCCATGATGTTTAACGCGAATATAAGCCTTTCTGAATATTTCCTAGTTAATTGTCCAGGAGGTATATTACAGAAATAGGAAAAAAAATCCTTGTACTGTGAGCACAGAGCGTCGGGAGTTCAGGGTTTGATTCCGGTTGCAACTGTAAGGAGATTGTACGTTCTTCCCATGACGCATGGGTTTCTTCCGGTTGCTTCGGTTTCCTCCCACAATCCAAAGTCATACCGGTTTGATGGTTAATTGGTCATTATAAGTTGTCCTGTGATTAGGATAGAGTTAAATAAGTGGGTTGCTGGGCCATCTGGCTCTATAGGCCAGAAGGGCCTATTCCACACTCAATTTCTAAATAAAAATAAATAAAATTGGGGAAAAAACCATTGAAACATCTGTGATGGCAGCAATTTTAAGTACATTGAATTGGATCCCTTTTTTAACGGATGCAGTCTTGTAGTCTGAACTGCTTTCAACACAGAATATGATCATTCCAATCTGCTCCCAAGCGCTATTTATTCAGCTTTTGTTTAAGAATTGCCTTAACACAACATCTAATGTGGAGAAAGAATTATTCTCTCTTGTGGGTGGTGTTTTATTTTATTTGTGGTCTCTGCTGCCCTGCTTTACAACCAAAATAAATAACTCAGTATTTTTTAAATCTTGCGACTTAATTTTGCTTTCAACTCCGTCAAAACAGATTGAATTGTTGACATTTTTGCATAAGTTGTCCTAAATTTTTCAAATCACATCTGTTGTAAAGTGGCAAAGTAAGCAAGACTTCACGCTTGGGAATTCCCTCCTTAATTTTCTCAACTTCTCTGCCTTCCTTTTCTCCTTTAAGACATTCCTTAAAATTGATCAGTGAATAATCTACTGGAGGAGCTCAGCATTGAGATGTCAATAATCTGTTGATCAAAGTTCAATATTCAAAGTAAATTTATTATCAGAGTGCATATGTAAGACCCTGAGATTCATTTTCTTGCTGGCATTAATAGTAAATACAAAGAATCAAGGAAAAAACACTCACAAAAGAGACAGATGAAAAATCAATGTGCAAAAGGCAACAAACTGAGCAAATGCCAAAAAAGTAATAATAACAACAATAAATAAATATCGAGAACACAAATTGTAGAGTCATTAAAAGTGAGTCCATAGGTTGTGGAATCAGCTCATGGTTGAGGTGAGTGAAGTTACCCACTCTGGTTCAAGATCCTGGCGGCATGCTGTTGTGCTGACGGATTGGGGGAGTGTTTGTGCGTTAACGGCAAAGGGTTGATTTTGCAGGTGCAATAGGTGATCAAGAAGGCAAATGGAACACTGGCTTTTATTGCCAGAGGGATTGAATTTAAGAGCAGGGAGGTTACGCTGCAACTGTGCAGGGTACTGGTGAGGCCACGTCTGGAGTACTGTGTGCAGCTCAAGTCTCCTTACTTGAGGAAATAAACACTGGCTTTGGGAGAAGTTGCCAGAGGAGCTTCGACAGGTTAAATCTGGAAATGAATCAGAATCAGGTTTAATATCACTGGCATATGTTGTAAAATTTGCTGTCTTGCGCCAGCAGTACATTGCAATCCATAATTGTAAAAAAAAACTATGAATTACGATATAAAATATATGTATATATATTTATAAAATTAAATAAGTAGTGCAGAAAGAAAGCAAAATAAATACTGAGGTAGAGTGCATGGGTTAATCGACATCCCCTCGGGTAGCCTGGGACTATACTTGCTGGAATTCAGAAGAATGACAGGGGATGTTATTGAAACATCTAAAATTATGAAAGGAATCAATAAGATAGAGGCAGGAAAATTGTTTCCACTGGTATGTGAGGCTACAACTAGGGGACTGAGCCTCAAGATTGGGGAAGAATATAGTGAGGACAGGGATGACAAAGTAACACACACAAGCTGCTGGAGGAACTCAGCAAGGCAGGGGTCATCTATGGAAAAGAGTTCAGTTGACGATTCTCCAGTCCTTCAGCAGGACTGCAGAAAAAGAAATGAGGTGTCAGAGTTAGAAGCTGGGGGGAAGGGATGGAGAAATAGAAAGTGATAGGTGAAACTAAGAGGGGGGGTGAGATGAAGTAAAGAGCTGGGAAGTTGATTGGTGAAAGAGATACAGGGCTGGAGAAGGGAGAAACTAACAGGAGAAAACAGAAGGCCATGGAAGAAAGAAAAGGGGAGGAGCACCAGAGGGAGGTGATGAGCGGGCAAGGAGATAAGGTGAGAGGAGGAAAAAAAGGATGGCAAATGGTGAAGGAGGGAGGGCCATACTGGAAGTTCAAGAAATCGATGTTCATTCCAGCAGGTTCTGTCCTCAGTAAGGGCCTCACCTTTGTCCTCCTGGGCCCACACCTCAGTGAGTTCCACGCCCGCCATGATGCTGAGCTCTTCTTCCGCCGCCTCCGTCTCTGAGCCTATTTCTTTGGTAAGGACTCCCCACCCCACACTGATGACCCCTTCTTTCATCTTGAACCCTCCTGCTCTTCCTGGACACCCCACTCTGGTCTTCTGCCTACTCTGGATCTTTTCATTGCCAACTGCTGACGAGACATCAACCGTCTGGACTTTACCACTCCTCACTCCAATTTCAACCTCACCCCTTCCGAACGCTCTGCTCTCCATTCCCTCCAAACTAATCCGAACCTCACCATCAAACCCACAGATGAGGGGGTGCTGTAGTAGTCTGGCGGACTGATTCTACCTTGCTGTAGCCTGGTGACAACTGTCAGACACCTCATTTTACTTACCCCTCAAACAGGATCCCATTAAGAAGCACCAGGCTATTGTCTCCCACATCATCAATGACCTTATTAACTCTGGGGATCTCCCATCCACAATCACCAATCTCATAGTTCCCGCACCCTGCACTTCCCGTTTCTACCTCTTACCAAAGATCCACAAACCCGCTTCTCCAGGTAGACCCATTATTTCAGCTTGTTCCTGCCCCACTGAACTCGTATCTGCATGCCTCCACTGAATTTTATTCCCCGCCCCCCCCGTTCAGTCCCTTCCAACCTACACCTGTGACACTTCACACGCTCTTGATCTTTTCAACAATTTCAAGTTCCCTGGCCCCAAGCATCTTATTTTCATTATGGATGTCCAGTCCCTATACACCTCTATCCCCCACTGGGAAGGCCTCAAAGATCTCCTTTTCTTTCTGGACACCAGACCCAATCAATTCCCTTCCACCACCCCCCTCCTCCGTCTAGCAGATACTCGCCTGGGTCCCAGCTATGCCTGCCTGTTTGTCGGCTACACGGAGCAGTCTGTGTTCCAAGCCTACGCTGGTATCACTCCCCAACTTTTCCTATGCTGCATCGACCACTGCATTGGTGCTGCTTCCTGCACCCATGCTGAACTCATCGACTTCATCCACTTTGCTTTCAACTTCCAATATGTTCCCTGCTAGACAGTTTGGGAAAATATTAGTGTTTTAAAAATTCAAAGGTCAAATTAAATTTATTATCAAAGTACATATATGACACCATATACAACCCTGAGATTTGTTTCCCAGTGAATTCAAAGAAGCAACAAAAAAAGCAAAATAATAATAGTAAATAAATAAGTAATAAATATCAAGACTATGAGATGAAAAGTCCTTGAAATTCAGAACATGGGTTATAGGAGCCATTCAGTGATGGGTTGAGTGAAGTTATCCCCTTTGGTTCAAGAGCTTGATGGTTGAGGGGTAATAACTGTTCCTGAACCCAGTGTTGTGAGTCCTGAGGCTCCTGTACCTTCTTCCCAATGGCAGCAGTGAGAAGAGAGCATGGCCTGGATGGCGGGGGTCTCTGATGATGGAAGCTGCTTTCCTGCGACAGTGCGCCGTGTAGGTGTGCTCAGTGGTGGGGAGAGCTTTACCCGTGATGGACTGGGTTGTAATTATTTATATGATATGAAGATAGGTGGAGGGGGAAGTATTTTTGAGGAAGCAGAGGGGGCTGCAAGTGGACTGAGAAGAACAGGACCCTTTTCTGGTGAATTTGGTACTCATGTCTTACATTCTGTAAACACAGCATGCTGGATAGTTCACAGTGTGGAGTAACATGTCTGTGTAGCCATTCCAGTGTCTGCCAGTAATGTACTAAATGGATAAATCAGGTTTAAGGTCATTCAGGTTCAAGTTGAAGTTTACTGTTTCCTGTCTGTACATTTATACAACCAAACAAAACAACATTCCTCCAGAACCTGGTGAATTCCCTAAATGTATATCACACAGAACACCTAAAACAAAATATTACCTCAAATAGGCTAATGAATATAATTCAAAATGCATGTAGTACATTTGATATACAATGTAATAAGAGCCCATGATGCTACAGGAAAGATACTAGCATGGATAGAACATTGTCTAATTGGCAGGGGGCACAGATTGGGAATAAAGAGAGTCTCCTTTGATTGGCTGCTGGTGACTCGTGGTGTTCCACAAGGTCAGTGTTGGTACTGCTACTTCTAACATTGTACGTCAATGATTGGGATAATAGAATTGATGGCTTTGAGGCCAAGTTTGCAGATGATATGAAGATAGGTGGAGTGGCAGGTAGTTTTGAGGAAGCGGGGGTCTGCAAAAGGACTTAGACAGATGAGGAGGATGGGCAAAGAGGCAGCAGATGGAATACAGTGTTGGGAAGTGTATGGTCTCGCACAGGTAGAAGGAACAAAAACATAAACTACTTTCTAATTGGAGTGGCACAGTAGTGTAGTGGTCAGCACAACGTGTTACAGTACCAGCGACCCAGGTTCATATCCCACCACTGTCTGTAAGGTGTTTGTACGTTCTCACCGTAATTGCGTGTGTTTCCTCCAGGTGCTCCAGTTTCCTCCCAGAGTCCAAAGACATACTGGTTAGTAGATTCATTGTTCACTGTTAATCGTGGCTAGGGTTAAATCGGGGGTTGCTGGGCAGTACAGCTCGAAAAGCCGGAAAGGCCTGTTCTGTGCAGTATCTTAATAAATAAACAAGGAGAAAATTCAAAAATCTAAGGTTGCAAAGGGACTTGGAGGATTTCCTAAAGGTTAATCCTGCACCTGCACCTCGTGCAGGATTTCCTAAGATTAATTTATAGGTTGAGACAGAGGTGAGGAAGGTAAATGCAATGTTAGCATTCATGACCAGAGGACTAGAATATAAAAACAAAGATATAATGTTGAGGCTTTATAAAGCATTGGTGAGGCCTCACTTGGAATATTGTGAGCAACTTTGGGCCCCTTATCTAAGAAAGAATGGTTGACATTGGAGAGAGTTCAAAGGAGGTTCATGAAAATGATTCCGTAGTGAAAAGTTTATCATATGAGGAGCATTTGATGGCTCTGGGCCTGTACGCACTGAAATTTCAAAGAATGAGGGAGGATCTCATTGAAACCTATGGAATATTGAAAGGCCTAGATAGAGTGGATGAGAGAGAAAGTATGTTATAGTCAAGGAGTCTAGGACTAGAGGGCACAATCTCAGAATAGTGAGATGTCCATTTGGAATGGAGATGAAGAGGAATTTTTAAGCCAGAGTGTGGACTTGGTTGCCACAGCCAGCTGTAGAGGCCAGGTCACTGGGTGTATTTAATGTGGAGGTTGATAGGTTCCAGTTAAGTCAGGGCGTGAAAGGCTATGGGGAGAAAGCAAGAGAATGGGGTCGAGAGGGAAATGGATCGACCCTGATCAAGTGGCAGAGCAGAGTTTATGGCTGAATGGCCTAATTCTGCTCCTATGTCTTATGGTCTAATATACAGTAATAATACCTTCCAAAAGCAGAGAAGTGTGTAGAGAGGGCAGGAGAATGGGGCTGGCTGGGTGATTTTTCAAAGTGGACAGCACAGTAGGGTGGTGGTTAGCACAATGCTTTACAGTACCAGTGACCCAGGTTCAATTCCCACCGCTGCCTATAAGGAGTTTGTACGTTCTCCCCCCACCGCTCACATGGGTCTCCTCCGGGTGCTCCAGTTTCCTCCCACAGTCCAAAGATGTACCAGTTTGCAGTTAATTGGTCATTGTAAGTCGTTCTGCGATTAGGCTAGGGTTAGTTTGGAGGTTGCTGGGCAGTGTGGCTCGAAGGGCTGGAACAACCTGTTCCATGTTGTAGCGCAATAAATAAATAAATAAATAAATAGAACATACAAAGTTCAAAGTATATATACGTCACCATCTACAACTCTGACATTCATTTTCTTGCAGGCATTCACAGTAAGTACAAGAAACACAATAGAAACAAGGAAAAACTACATGCAAAGATGGAAAAAACAACCAATGTGCAAAAGACAACAGATTGTGCATATACAAAAAAAGAAAAGGAAACTTAAATAATTAAGAAATAAATATCGAGTCGTAGACTCTTTGAAAGTGGGTCCATAGGTTATAGAATCATTTCAGTGTTTAGGTGAGTGAAGTTATCCACTCTGGTTCAGGAGCCTGATGGTTGAGGGGCAATAACTAGACCTGAAACCCAATATAGAGCTGATGTGCTGAAGGAATCCTTAGCATACTATAATCATTCTGAGATTCCGTGAAATGACCGCATTCCTTTCCCCAAGTTGCTGTATGAGAGGACAGCTTAGCTGATTGTCCAAAGCAAGGGGTCCATTTGCTCAGTAACCTCCTGCTTCCCAGTAAAGGGAATCGTGAAGAGCACATTAATGGGAATGGGATGGAGAGAGGAGTAGAATTAAGCCATACAGTCCATCATGGCCGATTTCTTATCACTCTCCACCCCATTCTCCTGCCTTCTCCCCTTGGATACCCTGACTAATCACGAACCTATCGACCTCCGTTTTAAATATACCCAACGGCTTGGCCTTCACAGCCGCCTGTGGCAATGAATTTCACAGGTTCACCATAGTTTGGCTAAAGAAATTCCTCCTCAGCTCTGTCCTAAAGGATATCCTTGCATTCTGAGGCTGTGCCCTTTGGTCCGCGACTCCCCCATGAGAGGAAACATCCTCTCTCTGATCACATTCCCAATTGCATTCCATTTGATCTATGAGCGGAGGCTGTGGGAATTCTTTTTCTTTCACGCTGAGCCAAAGAAGGGAAACACAAAAGTACTAATTTCTCTGAAGCAGCTATGAGCCGCCACCAGGAAGGAACAGCAGAAAGAATGCAGACCAGCTGATTACACAGCAAACTGCTGCCAGTGTAGGGACTGCTGAGTGGGAAATATCAGTCTGTTTGACCTGGAGCTGAGAACTCTGTACTGATAGAGAAATCACGCTGCAGACGGTGGGGGGGGGGGGGGGGGGGGCAAAAACCAAAACTTCCTGGATGTTGTGGGGTGTGGGGGGTGGTGGAATTGACACGCAAGTTACTGGCAGCCTAGAGGTGACACTAACCTGTGGCCAGAGCAAAACTCTGTGGCCAGGCAACACAGGATCAAAATCAGGTTTAATGTCACTGGCGTACACTATGAAATTTGTTGTTTTGTGGCAGCAGTACTTTGCAATACATAATCATTTTTAAAAACTTTACATTACAGTAAGAAATTTATTTTAAAAAATAAATAAGCAGTGCAAAAAGAGAGGAAAAAGACCAAAAGAAAAACAGTGAGGTCGTGTTCGTGTGTCATTGTCTATTCAGAAATCTGATGGTGGAGGGGAAGAAGCTGCTCCTGAAACATCGAGCGTGCGTCTTCAGATCCCTGATGGCAGTAACGAGAAGAGGGTGGTGGGGCTATAAATTGTTCTGCTAATCACTATACTACCTTGCTGCCCTGTTTGAACAAGGCAGAAATACAAAGAAACTGCTTCACAACAACCGAAGCTCTCGACATTTTGACCCTTTGTGGGGGACCTCACTGTCAGAGCCGTTGTAAAAACCGAGTCAGCCCACGTACACTCCCTCAGTTTTTCTGTTTGTTTTTCTGCTCTCTCTCGACATTGCTAACATCTGACTGCAGCCACATAGAACAGGGCATATAAATACGGTGAGTATGCTACGTTGGGACCAGAATGTGTGGCGGTACCTGCGGGCTGCTTCCAGCACAACCTTGGGTGTGTTGGTTTCACAGTACATTTCCACGTAGATGTGATAAATAAATATAAACAGTGAATGCAGGTCAGACTGCATCAGTTCTGCTTGAAATGTTAACTGTTTCTTTTTATTTATGTTCATAGAAAGAGGGCAACTGGACCGACTACTTAATGCCATTATCCAGCTTCAGCTCCTCTCCGTTATAATTCCTTGAACATGTCAGACTACATTTGGAACATCGTGAGCAGCTTATCTGAGAAAGGAGGTGCAGGAATTAAAGGCCTTGCTGAGTCTCACGAGAATGACTCTGGGAATGAAAGGGTTAATGTTTCAGGAGCGTTTGATGGCTCTGGGCCTGTACTCGCTGGAATTTAGAAGAATAAGGAGGGGGGATCTCGTTGAAACCTATTGAAAATTGAAAGTCCCAGATAGAGTGGACGTGGAGTGGATATTTCCTACGGTGGGGAGACTAAATGGATAACTTCACTTGCCACAACCTATACGCTCGTTTTTAAGTACTCTGCAGCTCGTGCTCTCAATGAATGGAGACATCTCCAAAGATCGAGGCCTCATGAAGGCAGCAAAGCAACAAATTTCATGACATATGGCAGTGATTACAAACTGAATTCTGATTCTGATTTCAATCTGATAGTAAAAATGAGAGCTGGGATATTCACAGTTCATTATAAACAAGCAAAGATTAGCTACAGAGATTTCCTGATATGGACTACTAGCAAGAGATTCAGATTCAGATTATCACCTGCACGTCAAAACATCATTTGTGATGATAACCAACTCAATGTAAGAATGTTCTGAGGGCAACCCATAATTGGTGCCACACATTCCAGTGCCAACATAGCATGCCCACAATGTTCAGCAGAATAGCAGCACCATTGGCGACCCTCTGTTGGTCATGGTCAACCATGGGTGTTGTGTCCTAGCTGTCTACATTCAGTCACAACACAAGTCAGGGCAGTACGATACGGAGAGCAAGCTCTTGCCCGTGTAGCAGTCTTCCCCTCTCCATGCAGCTGATGAATCCAAAGGAACGGCAGAAACCGATACAGTTTGGTACCAGCAGGAGTTGCCAGTCAGCATTGAACTCAACGTAGGTCTGCCTTAGGGGCTCCAGCTCCAGATTTGCCCTTGGTGTTTACTCCAAAAACCTTCCCAATGAGAGGGCATAGCCACAAAGCAGCGGAGGATGGAAATCAGAGTTTTCCTTCTCACTTGAGCGACGACAAAAACAACAACATCAAAATGAGCCCCCTTCCCGACCTCCCTCTTCCCTCACGCACACTGCCAGGGTCCAGCCCCGGGATAGACCACCACCCAAGGATGTGCTGGCGGTAGCACTTTCCTGCGCCAACGTACGTAGCGGGCCCGCAATGTTCAGCAGAAGCAACAACGATGGAAGAAAAATCTTCCACCAATGTACTTTAAGTAATAGCAATTCAAATGTGTTGATGATATGAAATTCAGTCCTTTCCTTTGCAAATTAGCAAGAAAGCACTCAGTAGTCAGTCTGGATTCCTCTTACAGTCCAAAGATGTACACACACATATATATAGAAAGCACAGCAGTGCCTCTACTTTCTTAGAGGTTTGTGAAGATTCAGCAAGTCATCTAAAACTTTGACAGACTTCTGTGATGTGTGATGTAGAGTATATTGACTGGTTACACCATGGCCTGGTATGGAACCACTACTACCCCTGAATTGAAAAGACTATAAAAATTGCAGATACATTCCAGTCCATCAAAAGGCCATAAAATATAGGAGCAGATTTCAATCATTTAGCCCATCGTGTTTCCTCCACCATTTCATCATGACTGATCCATTTTGGCTCTCATCTCCAATCTCCTGCCTTCTCCCTGTATTCCTTCATGCCCTGATTAATCAAGAATCTATCAATCTCTGTATTAAGTATATCCAATGACATAGCCTCCACAGCCGCCTGTAGCAATGAATTCCACAGATTCACCATTCTCTGGTTAAAAAAAAAATCCTCCTCAACTCAGTTCTAAATTGATGTCCTTCTATTTTGTGGCTGTGTCCTCTGGTCTTAGGCTGCCACACCATAGGAAACATCCTCTCCAAATCCACTCTATCGAGGCCTTTCAATATTCAATAGGTTTCAATGATATCCCCCCGCATTCTTCTGAATTCCAATGAATAGAGGCCCAGAGCCATCAAAGGCTCCTCATATGACAAGCCTCCTTCAATCCCAGAATCATTTTTATGAACCCCCTTTAAAAATTCTCCAATGTCAGTACATCCTTTCTAAGATAAGGGGCCCAAAACTGCTCACAATACTCCAAGGGAGAAATCATCAGTGTTTTATAAAGCCTCAACATTACATCCTTGCTTTTATATTCTAGTCTTCTCAAAATAAATGATATCATCACATTTGCCTCCTCACCATCGACTCAACCTGAAAACTAACCTTTAAGGAATCCTGCAAGAAGACTCCCAAATCCCTTTGCACCACAGATTTTTTGAATTTCCCCTCCATTTAGAAAACAATCTAAACTTTTACTTCTTCTGCCAAAGTGCATGACCATACACTTTCCAGCACTGTATTCCATCTGCCACTTCTTTGCCCATTCTCCTAATCTGTCTAAGTCCTTCTGTAGTCTCTCTTCTTCCTCAACACTACCTGCCCCTCCACCTATCTTCATATCATCCACAAACTTGGCCACAAAGCCATCAATTGCTTCATCCAAATCATTGATATATAACATAAAAAGAAGCAGTCCTAACTCAGACCCCTGTGGAACCCCTCTAGTCACCGACAGCCAATCAGAAAAGGCTCCCTTTATTTCCACTCTTTGCCTCCTGTCAATCAGCCAATGCTCTACCCATGCTAGTATCTTTCCTGTAACACCATTGGCTCTTAACTTGTTGAGCAGCCTCACGTATGGCACCTTGTCAAAGGCCTTCTGAAAATCTAAGTACACAACATCCACCAATTCTCCTTTGTCTATCTTGCTTGTTACTTCTTCAAAGAATTGCAACAGATGTGACATGCAAGATTTTCCTTTAAGGAAACCATGCTGTTACGGCCTATTTTATTATGTGCCTCCATTTAGCCCATCCACCATTTCCTTGTCCACCATCATTACCTCTCCAGCATCATTTTCCAGTGGTCTGATATCCACTTCACCTCTCTTTAACACTTTATATATCTGAAGAAAATATTGGTATCCTCTTTAATATTATTGGCTAACTTACCTTTGGATTCCATCTCTTCCTTTTTTAGTTGTCTTCTGTTGGTTTTTAAAACCTTCGCAATCAGCTAACTTCCCACTAATTTTTCTCTATCATATGCCCTCTCTTTGATTTTTAAATTGGCTTTGACTTCTCGTCAACCATGGTTGCCTCATTCTACCTTTAGAATACTTCTTCTTTGGCATGAGTAAAGCCCCCCCCCCACCCCATCATTGAGCACATCTACACTGAGCGCTGTTGCAGGAGAACAGCATCAATCATCAAGGATACCCATCATTCAGGCCATATTCGCTTCTCGTCGCTGCCATCAGGAAGAAGGTACATGAGCCTCAGGACCCACATCACCAAGTTCAGGAATAGTTATTACTTCTCAACCATCAGGTTCGTGAACTAGATGCCATACTTCACTTGCCCTAACACTTCCTGCATCCTATGGACTCACTTTCAAGGACTCTACAACTCATTTTCTTGATATCTGTTGTTTATTTATTTATTTTTTTCCCTCATGTTTTGTATTTGCAGATCTTCGTCTTTTGCACATTGATTACTGTCCGTCTTACTGAGTGGGGCTTTCATAGGTTCTATTGTGTTCTCTGTGATTGCCCACAAAAAAATTATTCTCAGAGTGACGTATATGTACTTTGACAATAAATTTATTTTGAGATTGAACTTTGAGAGGAGGTAATGTCCTGGGTAATGGGGGTCCTTAATGATAGGTTCCATTTTGAGGAATTGCCTTTAGAAGTTCAACATTCGGGTTTCAATATTCGGTATTGACCCCAGGCTCGCTGCTGACAGAACCTTGAATTCCAGGCCTAATCAGCATTCTTTATTCCAGTAATTATATTCCATTAGATACATTGCTATTTGAAATGGGAATATCAAGGGGATTCTATTAATAATACAAGGAGAAGCATCTCTGTAAACTGTGGGATTAAATGGAATGAGGAAATTTCATTGGCAATGGAAGACAAGCTGGACTGCATCAGTTGCGACTGCTCTTGCATGTGAGGAACTGCTGCCTGCTTGTATTTGCAGAAACGTGGCTCCAGGCCAACATCCATTCGCCATCAATCTACTGGCCATGACACTCAGGGTCTTGGTCTATATTGTTTTATCATACATATATTTTTGTAACTATATTTTACTGCTATCGTAACTAGATATGCTACATGTGCTGTGTGCTGTTGGTACTGTGCTTTGCATCATGGCCGCAGAGGAGCACTGCTTCGTATGGCTGAATGACGATTAAGCTTAAACTTGAATTTGGAATCGATTATAGCAAAGTAACACCCATTGAAGGTTTGTGTTGTGAGTTGATTCAGAACAAAACCCTGGTATGACTGATGTGTCGGTCCACGGCCTCCTCTTCTGCCACAATGAGGCCACTCCCAGGCTGGAGGAACAACATCTCATATTCCATCTCGGTAGCCTCCAAACTGATGGCACGAATGTCAATTTCTCCAACTTTCTGTAATTTTCCCTCCTACCCCTTCCCTCTTCTTCATTTCACCACTCTAGCCTCTGCTCTTTTCTCCTCACATGCCTATCGTGTCCCCTCGTTTCTCTCCTCCTCCTCTTTCTCCGATGGTCCACTCTCCTCTCCTATCAGATTCTTTCTTCTCCAGCCTTTTGCCTTTTCCACCTATCACTTCCCAGCTTCTTACTTCATCTCTCCCTCTCCCACTCCCCCATACACCTGGCTTCAGAAATCACATTCCAGCTTGTGCTCCTTTCCCTTCCCCTCTCCCCACCTTCTTACTCTGGCATCTCCCCCCTTTCTTTCCAGTCCTGAAGAAGGGTCTTGGCCTGAAACATTTTTCCATATTTGCTGCCTGACCGGCCAAGTTCCTCCGGCATTTTGTATGTGTTGCTCTGGTATTAGTTACTCTGATTAAGGTTTGGAGTAAAACATATACTTCCATATCTCAGAACTGACTCAGACTGTAAATCAAGAGATTTCTAACAGCATGCATATAACTCCAACAGGAATACCCCACTGGTTTAGAAAGAAATAAAAAATGAATGTCGTATGTTGGAGAATAAGTTAACGACTTCATTACTTGGCACAAAGCAATCATTAATGTCTTACGAATGCTGAAAGCCTCCATTGTGAATAAATAGTCCCAACAGAAGTGTGATCTCAGTGGGAACTGAAAACATGAAGATTCCACTTCCACGTAATTCAGAATCAGAATCAGATTTATTATCACCAGCATGTATCATGAAATTTGTTAACTTAGCAGCAGCAGTTCAATACAATGCATGATAATGTAGAAAGAAAAAAATAAATACGAAAATCATTTACAGTAAGTATTTACAGGTGTATGTATATTAAATAGATTAAGAATAGTGCAAAACGGAAATAATATATTTTTAAAAAGTGAGGTCGTGTTCGTGGGTTCAGTGTCCATTTAGGAAATGGAAGGCAGAGGGGAAGAAGCTGTTCTTGAATTGCTGAGTGTGTGCCTTCAGGTTTCTGTACCTCCTACCTGATGGTAACAGTGAGAAAAGGGAATGCCCTGAGTGATGGGGGTCCTAATAACGGACGTCACATTTCTGAGACACAACTCCTTGAAAATGTCTTGGATACTATGAAGGCTAGTGCCCAAGAGGGAGCTGATTGACTTTACGACTTTCTGTAGCTTCTTTCAGTCCTGTGCAATAGCCCCACCACCCCCATACCAGACAATGATGCCTCCTGTCAGAATGCTCTCCAAGGTACCCCTATAGAAGTTTTCGAGTGTTTTAGGTGATAAACCAAATCTCTTCAAATTCCTAATGAAATATAGCTGCCGTTTTGCCTTCTTTATGATATCATTATTGCTTTATGATATATTGCATCAATATGTTGAGACCAGATTAAATCCTCAGAGATCTTAACACCCAGGAACTTGAAATTGCTCACTCTCTCCACTTCTGATCCCTCTATGAGGATTGGTTTGTAGTCCCTCATCTTACCCTTCCTGAGGTCGACAATCAGCTCTTTCATCTTACTGATATTGAGTGCAAGGTTGTTGCTGTGACACCACTCAATTAGCTGGTATATCTCGCTCCTGTACGCCCTCTCGTATCCATCTGAGATTCTACCAACAATGGTTGTATCATCAGCAGATTTATAGATGGTATTTGAGCTATGCCTGGCCACACAGTCATGGGTATAGAGAGAGTAGAGCAGTGGGCAAAGCTCACACCCCTAAGTTACACCAGTGTGATATCAGCGAGGAGGAGATATTACTGCCAATCCACTCAGATTGTGGTCTTCCATTTCGGAAGTTGAGGATCCATTTGCAGAGGGAGGCACAGAGATCCAGTTTCTATAGCTTATTGATCAGGACTGTGGGAATGATGGTGTTAAACACTGAGCTATAGTCAATGAACAGCATCCTGAAATGGGAGATTGAATGGTCCAGATGAAGAGCCATTGAGACTTAGACCGGTTGTGGTGATTCCATACCTGCAGAACCTCTTGCATCTTCCAGGAGAAAATTCAGGAATATGCATATGCAAATATGACAGAAACAGGGAAGTTTCCTGCAATGAAGTAGATCTTGTTTTAGATGAGCATTATTTGTCACACGTACACCAAAACATCGGAACAGTGAAGGGGGTCGTTTTGCGTCATTGACCAACACAGTCCAAGGATGTGGTGGGAGCAGCCCACAAGTGTCGCCGCACTACCAGCGCCTGCACAGCATGCCCACAACTTACTAACCCTAACCCGTACATCTTTAGAATGTTGGAGGAAACCCACATGGTCACAGGGAGAACATATAAACCCTTTACAGACAGTGGCGGGGATTGAAACCCGATCTCTAGTGCTGTTGAGGGTTTTGCCAGCTGTAATGCTACTTGCCGCTGAAATGGAGGTACAAGGGATGGTAGATGCTGTAAATCTGGAGCAGCAAGCAGAATGTCAGAGGAACCTGCTGGGTCAGGTCACACTTGTGAAAAGAAATGGACCAGTCAAAGTAAATTTATTGTCAAAAACTGTATTTACAGTATATATTACCATCTTTTACCTTGAGCAACATTTTCTTGCAAGCACTTAGAGGAAAATGGAAATCATGAAAAAGAACTCCATAAACAGACAAAACCTGATAAATAACCAACGTGCAAAAGAAGACTAACTGTGCAAATACAAAAAAAACTAATAATCTGATGTATCATTCAATAATACTGAGAGTCAAAGTCAAAGTCAAAGTAAATTCATTATGAAAGTATGTACATGTCACCAAGGAATATACTACCCTGGAGTTCATTTTCTTAAAGGCATTCACAGTAAAAAGATAGTCATTGATGTCAAGACAAGTTTAAATTTACAGATTAGAGATCGGTTGGGTTCCTTTAATGAAACTAAAATATCAAAAGCAATAGTAATTTTGGGCACCCAATGATCTGTACTGCTTAATCATTTGATGGGTTTGCCCTACCCAAGCTGAGTCCTTACTTTTGGAATTTTATTTATATAGTGTCCATAGGAAGACCGGATTTCTATATGTGGTTTACACGTTATTAATTATTTCTTTTGCAACAAAATCTAAAAGCAGATAAATGCTTCACTCTTCTTAATCAAGAATAGTTCATAATCAAAAGGCATGCGGATAAACAGGCCGTGTGGAAAAATACATCTTTTCCTTGTTCCATGAGAATCCCAAAGATTCCCAGGCATTTGCCAATGCTTTAGTGATGTAATAATGATAATAACAAAAATAATAATCAGAAACAATTACAGGATCCTGCAGGAGCTTAACTCAGTCTGATCACTTACACAGGTACAATCAAGTAGCAAACATCATTCATCAAAATCTTGCTTTAAAATACAAACTCAGAAAAGACACCATGCCTTACTATAAGCCTGATCCGGTTTTAGAGTCAGAATATATTATGACAGATCCTTTATTACAGATAGGACAATCCATAATAACCGTCTGGAGATAATAAAACAAGATAAACAAGCAAGAACAACTTGCTTAATAGATATGGCATTCCAAACACACATACCATACAGAAATCAGTAAGTGAAAAACTCCAGGAATATGCTCAATTAAAAGAGGAAATTGAAAAACTTTGGAACATGAACAAGGTATACATTGTCCCAATAGTAACATCTACAACTGGTGTCATCCCAAAGGCACTACAAGTTCCTAGCAATTGACAAATGAGTGTGCTTGGCTCTTAACAGCTTGAGCTGAGAAAAAATTTAAAAAAAAAATAATAATAATAATAATAGTAATAACTTATTTCTAGAACACTTTTCATGGGTTCGACCATGGATTTTACGTCCCAGCTGTTTACGTGATACTCAAGCTGGTACAGTAAGCCTGGGCAGTACGATATGGAGAGCAAGCTGTTGTCCGTGTACGAGGCTCCCCCTCTCCACGTAGCTGGTGAACCCAAAGGAACAGCAGAGAGCAATACAGTTTGGCACCAGCAGCATGGCAGTGGCTGAACTCAACGTAGGACTGCCTGAGGTACTCCAGCTCCGGACTTCTCATCAGGGTTTACTCGCAAAACCTTCTGCATGAGTGGATATAGCTGCAAGGGAGTGGAGGTTTGAGATCAAAGTTTTCCTTCTTCTAGATGAGCTGCTGATAAGCCCTGACTGCCTGAAGCGACTGGTCTTAAAGTGTCTTTACCCCTTCTCCTATCAGAAGAAATGGTTCCACCGGGCTTAGTAGCTAGCCCACACGTAAAGGCCAGGAGATGGACTTAGTTGTCGGAGTCTATTTGAGACTCATGCATCAGGAGCATTTAATAGGTAGTGGGAGCTTGTCCCCATTACCTCCCCTGGCAATGACAACCTTAAAGCATCAATAAAAGTGCTTTACAATCAGATAAAGTGCAAACATGAAAACAAAATAAATGATAAAGATAAAATAAGCATAAAAATAAAAGGCAAAAAGATGTTAGCTATAAGTAAGGTTAAATAAATATGTTTTGCGTTGGTGTTTAAAAGTGTCAACCGAAACTGCAACCATCATAGTTCAAAATAAACTTATTACCGAATTTCATATATGTCACTATATACTACCCTGAGATTCATTTTCTTGCAGGCATTCATAGTAGAACAAGGAAATACACTAGGATCAATGAAAACTACACACAAATACTGACCCACGACCAATGTGCAAAAGAAGACAAGCTGTGCCAATACAGTGAAAACAAATAATAATAATAAATATTAAATAAATAATAGCATGGGTTGCAGAGTCCTTGACAGTGGGTATTGCATTGTACTGCTGCTGCAAAACAAGTTTCACAATATATAAGTGATAATAAGCCTGATTTTCATTCTCATTCCTATTCATTTATTCACAGAATAAAAACAGATGTCATCATTCCTAGTCCAAGTCCAGCTTCAAGTATTCTCACCCAAAATTATGCTATTAGTGCACAAAAATTCCTCAAATTGAGTATTCATCCAGGAAAAATTAAGACCATAAGAACATAAGACATAGGAGCAAACTTAGGCCATTCAGCCCATCGAGTCTTCTCTGCCATTCCATCATGGCTGATTTATTAACTCTCTCAACCCCATTCTCCGGCCTTCTCCCCGTAACCTTTGATACCCGGACTAATGAAGAACTTGTCATCCTCTGCTTTAAATATACTCAATAACTTGGTCTTCACAGCCATCTGTAGCAATAAATTCAGCAAGTTCACCACCATCTGGCTAAAGAAGTTTCTCCTCATCTCTGTTGTAAATGGACGTCACCCTATCCTGAGGCTGGCTTCAAGTATTCTCACCAAAAACTATGCTATTGGTGACTAAAAACCGTGAAGCTGAGTGTACATCAAGGAGGAAGTTATGAGGAATTATGCCTGGCCTAGTGGAATTCTCCGCTTGTTTCTGATTTGCAGTGGACAGTCTGACTATAAATGGTCAGTCACTGATTCGGTGTATGATCAGACCTGCTATTTTTAATATTCTCAGCTCTTTATTGTTATCTGTTTTACAGAAGATCAAGCAAGAGTCTGACGGCGGGAGAACACAACTCTAGACATATAGGCACTATCTCACCTCTCAGCCGTGATAAGCACTGTCTGCTGTCTTTAAAGGAGAATGCATCACCCAGTAAAATGACAGGGATATTCTCTATTTTTGAAGTGGCACTCTGTGGCTTATCAAAGTTAAAAGTGCAAAGTAAATTTATTATCAAAGTACATATAAGTCACCTTGAAATTTATTTTCTTGCGGGCATTCACAGTGAGCACAAAGAAACACAAGAATCAATGAAAGCCTGCGCACAGAGACAGTCAAACAACCAATCAGCAAAAGACAACAAATTGTGCAAAATCAAAAGGAATAAAAGAAAGAAATTAATAATAATAAAGTAATAAATAATAAATATTGAGAACGTGAGTTGTGGAGTCCTTGAAAGTGAGTCCAGAGGTTGTGGAATCAGTTCAGTGTGTTGGGCTGAAAGAGTGAAGGTATCCATTCAGCCTGCTGGTTAAAAGGCTGTTCCTGAAGTTCCTCCAGGACAGGGGTTCCCAAAATGGGGTCAGTTAATGGTAGGGGTCCTTGGCATGAACAAAGGTTTGGAACTCCCTCCTCTAGGAGAAAGACAGAATCAGAATCAGACTGATTTCGAGGTGCCGCCTTTCCAAGGTGTCCCTGATGCTGGGGAGTCTAGAGCCCATGATGGAGCTGGCTGAGTTTACAACTCTCTGCAGCTTTAACTGATACTGTGCAGTGGCCCCTCCTTATCAGACAGTGATGCAACCAGTCAGAATAATCTCTACAGTACCTCTGTAGAAATTTGCTAGTGTCTTTTCTGACATACCAAATCCCCTCAATGGTGGGCAGACTAGTGCCCATGATGGAGCCAACTTGAATCACCACTCATTAAATTCTATTTTTGAAACGGCAGACCATGGTTTATCAAGGACATGACAGGACCAGCATGTTAAAAAAGACCTTCCTGCTCAGTATCAGTAGGAAGTTGATGCAAGCTATCTGTGAATGCACACACTGTCAGCTGCAGTAGGCAAAACAATCATTCTGTAAAGAATGCAGATCTTCGAACGCCGTCTCCAGATTAATCTCAGCCCTATCACGTGTTTTGCTAGGCCACACGGATCCTCTTATGCCTCTTCAAAGTTCAAAGTAAATTTATTGTCACCATATACTATCCTGAGATTCATTTTCTTGCTGACATTCACAATAGAACAAAGAAAAACAACAGAATCAATGAAAAAATATGTACAATGACAGACAATGAACCAATGTGTAAGACAAACAGTGCAAATACAAAAAAAAATCAAATAATAACAACAAAAATAAATAATTAATAAATAATACTGAGAACTTGAGTTGTAGAGTCCTTGAAAGTGAGTCTATAGCTTGTGGAATCAGTTCAGTGTTGCGGTGAGTGATGTTATCCACACTGGTTCAGAACCCTGATGGTTAAAGGTAAACATCGATTGGCATCTCCCCAGAGTGAGGGGTTTAGATGGGGTAGAGTTTGTTAGGTGTGTTCAGAAAAGTTTCCTGATACAATATATAGATAAGCCTACAAGAGGAGAGGCTGTACTTGATCTGGTATTGGGAAATGAACCTGGTCAGGTGTCAGGTCTCTCAGTGGGAGAGCATTTTAGAGATAGTGATCACAATTCTATCTCCTTTACCATAGCATTGGAGAGGGATAGGAACAGACAAGTCAGGGAAACATTTAATTGGAGTAAGGGGAAATATGAGGCTATCAGGCAGGAACTTGGAAGCATAAATTGGAAACAGATGTTCTCAGGGAAATGTACAGAAGAAATGTGGCAAATGTTCAGGGTATATTTGCATGGGGTTCTGTGTAGATACATTCCAATGAGACAGGGAAAGGATGGTAGGGTACAGGAACCGTGGTGTACAAAGGCTGTTGTAAATCTAGTCATGAAGAAAAGCTTATGAAATGTTCAAGAAACTAAGTAATGATAGAGATCTAGATTATAAAGCTAGCAGGAAGGAGTTTAAGAATGAAATTAGGAGAGCCAGGAGGGGCCATTGGTGGACAGGATTAAGGAAAACCCCAAGACATTCTACAAGTATGTGAAGAGCAAGAGCATAAGACATGAGATAATAGGACCAATCATGTGTGACGGTGGAAAAGTGTGTATGGAACCGAAGGAGATGGCAGAGGTACTTAATGAATACTTTGCTTCAGTATCCACTATGGAAAAGGATCTTGGTGATTGTAGGGATGACTTGCAGCGGATTGAAAAGCTTGAGCATGTGAATATTAGGGAAGAGGATGTTCTGGAGCTTTTGGAAAGCATCAAGTTGGATAAGTCACCGGGACCGGACGAGCTGTACCCCAAGCTTCTATGGGAAGTGAGGGGGGAGATTGCTGAGCTTCTGGCGATGATCTTTGCATCATCAATGAGAACAGAAGAGTTTCTGGAGGATTGGAGGCTTGCGGATGTGGTTCACTTTTTCAAGAAAGGTAGTAGAGATAGCCCAGGAAATTATAGGCCAGTGAGTCTTACTTCAGTGGTTAGTAAGTTGATGGAGAAGATCCTGAGAGGCAGGAATTATGAACATTTGGAGAGGCATAATATGATTAGAAATAGTCAGCATGGTTTTGTCAAAGGCAGGTTGTGCCTTACGAGCCTGATTGAGTTTTTTGAGGAAGTGACTACACACATTGATGAGGGTAGATCCGTAGATGTAGTGCATATGGATTTTAGTAAGGCATTTGATAAGGTACCCCATGCAAGGCTTATTGAGAAAGTAGGGAGGCATGAGATCCAAGAGGACATTGCTTTGTGGATCCAGAACTGGCTTGCCCACATAAGGCAAAGAGTAGTTGTGGACGGGTCATATTCTGCATTGAGGCCGGTAACCAGTGGTGTGCCTCGGGAATCTATTCTGGGACTCCTACTCTTTGTGATTTTTATAAATGACCTGGATGAGGAAGTGGAGGGATGGGTTAGTAAATTTGCGAGAATTGTAAGTGCATGGAATGGGCTGCCGGAAACGATAGGGTCTTTTAAGAGACTCATGGAGCTTAGAAAAACACAGGGCTATGGGTAAGCCCAGGTAGTTCTAAGGTAAGGGCATGTTCAGCAGAGCTTTGTGGGCCGAAGGGCCTATATTGTACTGTAGGTTTTCTATGTTTCTATAACTGGAACCTAAGGCTCCTCCTGTACCCCTTCTCGGTTGCAGCTGTGAGAAAAGAGCTCTTGTAGAGTTAGCAGCAATGATCAAAAGTCTCCGATGGAGAATTCTCAATTAAAGATAGAGAGATTAGCTTTATTTGTCAGATGTACATTGAAACATACGGCGAAATGTCATACCTTATCCTCCACAGTATCCACACTTACATTTGGTGGTTCTTCACTTTTCTCACGTCCAGCAAGGATGACAAGATTGCCCATCTACAGACTACAGAACATACCATCTCTAACGCAGGGAGCCACGGACGTCCCCAGACTGCGATCCCTGCTGCCGATCTTGACAGCCCCAACAATCCAGAGCAGGTTCAAATCTTGGAATCCACCGCCGTCAATGAGGATTCCAACGTCCTTGGACATCTCCAACGTGCCGATTTCGCAATCTCCAACCCCGACTCCAGCCTGGATCTTGACCGACAGCACCTCCAGGCTGAAACTTTACACGCTGCCAGTAGATCCCCAGTCTCCCTTCTGCATCTTCCCTGAAAACCCCAGCCTTCCCCTCTCTCCAGACACTTCCAACCCCCTTCCCCCCTCTGATCCCAGCTCTCTTCAGTACCGGGTCTTCACCATTCACTCCAACTTTCCCCTCTCTGAGGTAGAACAGTCCTCAGTAAGAGCCTCACCTTTGTCCCCCTGGGCCCATACCTCAGTGAATCCACGCCGGCCATGATGTTGACTTCTTCTTCCGCTGTCTCCATCTCCGAGCCTATTTCTTCGGCAAGGACTCTCCACCCTGCACCGATGACCCCCTTCTCCCGTCTTCAGCCCTACTCCTCTTCCTTCACATCCCACTCTGCTCTGGATTTTTTCATTGCTAACTGCCAACAGGACATCAATCGTCTAGACTTCAACACTCCTCTCTCCAATTCCAACCTCACTCTTTAGGAGCGCTCGGCTCTCCACTCCCTCTGCACTAATCCTAACCTCACCATCAAAGTGTTGGGCACGTGGCCAAGTGGTTAAGGCGTTCGTCTAGTTATCTCAAGGTCGCTAGTTCGAGCCTCAGCTGTGACAACGTGTTTGTGCCCTTGAGCAAGGCACTTAATCACACATTGCTCTAGTGTCTGTGCGAGGAGTAACGCCCCAAATAAACTTCCAATCTGCACCTTGTAAGGCATAAAAATGCCCAATGCAGGCCTCTCATGGTCTGAGTCGATGTTCCCCTCCCTCCCCGCCATCAAACCCGCAGAAAAGTTGTTAGGGGGGTGGGATGCTGTAGTAGTCTGGAGGACTGACTTTTACCTTGCTGTAGCCAGGCGACAACTCTCAGAAACCTCCTCTTAGACCCCCCACCAAACAGGATCCCACTAAGGAGTACCAGGCCATTGTCACTCATACCATCACTGACCTTATTAACTCTGGGGATCTCCCATTCACTGCCACCAACCTCATAGTTTCTTAGCCTACACCTCCTGTTTCTAGCTCCTACCCAAGATCCATAAACCTGCCTGTCCAGGTTGACCCATTGTTCCTGCCCCACCAAACTCATACCTCAACTCGGTTTTATTCCCCCCCCCCACCCCTGGTTCAGTCTCTTCCTAAGCATGACACTTCACATCCTTTGAATCTTTTCAATGACTTCAAGCTCCCTGGCCCCAGTCATCTCATTTTCACCATGGGCGTCCAGTCCCTATACACCTCCATATCCCACGACGAAGCCCTTAAACCTCTCCAGTTCTTTCTGGACACCAGACCCAACCATTTCCCCTCTACCACCACTCTCTCCTTCTGACAGAATTGGTCCTCACTCTCAACAATTTCTCCTTTGGCTCCTCCCACTTCCTCCAAACAAACGGTGTAGCCATGGGCACTCTCATGGGTCCCAGCTATTCCTACCTTTTTGTTGGCTACTTGGAACAGTTAATGTTCCAAGACTACACCAGTATCACTCCCTAACTTTTCCAACACTACATTGACAACTGCATTGGTGCTGCTTCCTGCACCCAGGCAGAGCTCATCAACTTCATCAACTTTGCCTCCAACTTCCACCATGCCCTCAAACTTACTAGGTCCACTTATGACACTTCTCTCTCCTTCCTCAATCTCTCTGTCTTTATCTCCAGAGACAGTTTATCTACTGATATATTTTATGAACCCATTGATTCTCACAACTGCCTGGACTACATCTCTTCCCACCCTGTCACCTGTAAAAATGTCATCCCCTTCTTTGAGTTCGTCCACTTCCGCCGCAAATGTTCTCAAAATGAGGCTTCTCATTCCAGAACTAATGAGATGTCCTCCTTCTTCAAAGAAAGGGGCCTTTCCTTCGTCCATCATCAACACTGCCCTCACCCGCATCTCTTTCATTTCGTGCATGTCTGCCCTCACCCTATCCTGCTGCCACCCCAGCAGGGTTAGGATTCCTTTTGTCCTCACCTACCACCTCACCAGCCTCTGTGTCCAGCACATAATTCTCTGTAACCTCTCTCACCTCCAATGGGATCCTACCACTGAGCATCTTTTCCTCACTACCCCCAGCTTTCTGCTTTCCACAGGGATCGCTCCCTACGCGACTCCCTTGTCCACTCGTCCCTCCCCACCAATCTCCCTCCTGGCACTTATCCTTGCAAGCGGAACAAGTGCTACATCTGCCCCTGCACCTCCCTCCTCTCTATCATTCAGGGCCTCAAACGGTCCTTCCAGGTGAGGCGACACTTCATCTGTGAGTCTGTTGGGGTCATCGGTATTCCCGGTGTGGCCTCTTATATATCGGTTATACCCGGATTAAATTGGGAGACCGTTTCACTGAGAACCTATGCCCTGTCCGCCAGGAAAAGCGTTTTTTCCTAGTGGTCACCCGTTTCTATTTCCCATTCTAACGTGTCAGTCAATGGCCTCCTCTACTGCCACAACCAGGGCACGCTCATGTTGGAAGAGCAACACTTTATATTTTGTCTCCAACCTGATGGCATGAACTTCCTGTAATTGCCTGCCCCCCCTTCACCATTCCCCCATTCCTGTTTCCATATCTCACCTTATCTCCTTAACCTGTCCATTATCTCCCTCTGGTGCTCCTCCCCATTCCCTTTCTTCCATGGTCCTCTACCCTCTCCTGTCAGATTCCCCCTTCTCCAGACCTATATCTCTTTCACTGATCAACTTCCCAGCTCTTTACTTCACCCCTCCCCCTCTCCCAGTTTCATGGATCACCTGCCACCTTGTACTTCTTCCTCCCCTCCCACCACCTTCTTGCTCTAACTTCTCATCTGTTTTTCCAGTCCTGATGAAGGGCCTCCGGCTGAAACGTCAACTGTTGACTCTTTTCCACAGGTACTGCCCAACCTGCTGAGTTCCTCCAGCATTTTATGTGTGTTGCTTGGATTTCTAGCATCTGCGGATTTTCTCATCTTAGTGAAATGTGTCAATCAGTGAGCTTTGTGCTGGGCAGCCCACAAATGTCTCCATGCTTCTGGCGCCAACATAGCATGCCCACAAATTACTAACCCTAACTGTATGTCTTTGGAATGTGGGAGGAAACTGGAGCACCCGGAGGAAAACCATTCAGTCTCGGGGTAAACATATAAACTCTTTATAGACCATGCAAGAATTGAACCCTGATCTTACAGCCGACACTGTAAAGCATTAGCCGGTAACCACCGGGCCTCTCTGCCACCTACGATGACTGAAATCTTCCAGGTCTTCTTCCAGAAGGCATTTATTGGAAATCGCATCATCCACTTTTCTCAGCTGGTACTTGACAGAACAAGTTACACAAAGACATTAGACTAAATTAATCCATCCATTACCTGTTTCCCAAACACCCACTGAGTGTTGTGCTTGTCATAACTGAACCCAAATATAATGTAAATAGCTCAAAAAGATTATAAAGTAAGTGATATTATTGGTTGAACTATCCGGTGATTAAATATATTGTGAAAGGTTGCATGATTTAAAAGAAATTAATCAAGTTAAACACAATTTTAATTACAAAGCTAAACAATAATGGAATACTTGCAATTTCAGATGCTTTTGCCATTTAAAGACCTTGATTTCAACAAACTCATAGAATACAAAGTATTCACTGTTCACTTGATTTTGTTTTCTTTATTAATACTTGGGTAAGTAAAGGACGAACAGAAGAGAGAGCTGTTAATTAATTTCCATTAACATGCATGGTTACACATATAAAATAAATGGATTATTCTTTTGAAAGTGTTAGTTGCTCAAGTACAGCTAGCCCTGAGAACTTCCAGCCCTCCAATGGGATGCTCGCAAGTTGAGCGAATGAGCTGACTCACACCAATGTGTCCTGGAGAACCTTTCAGAATCAGATCTATTATCACTGACATATGTCATGAAATTTGTTGTTATACAGCAGCAGAGCAGTGCAATACATAAAAAATTGTTATGTTACAATACAAAATATACAAAAATAAGCAAGTAGTGCAAACCATGAGGAAGTGTTCATGGGTTCATTATCTATTCAGAAATCTGATGGTGGAGGAAAAGAAACTGCTCCTAAAACATTAGGTGTGTGTCTAGAGGCTCCTGTGCTTCCTCCTTAATGGTAGTCATGAGAAGAGGGCATATCCCGGGTGAAGAAATGTTGCTTTGAAAATTTCCTCAATGCTGGGGAGGGTCTCATGATGGAGCTGGCCTAGTTTACAATTTTTTGCAGCTTTTTCCAATCCTGTGCAGTGGCCCCTCTGTACCAGACGGTGATGCGGCCAGTCAGAATGCTCTCCACGGTACATCTGTAGAAACTTGCTGGAGTCTTTAGTGACATACAAATTGTCCTCAAACTCCTGATGAGCATGGCTTCTTTGTAACTCCATCGATATGTTGGGCCCAGGATAGATCTTCAGGGATGTTGGCACCCAGGAACCTGAAGTGGCTCTCCCTTTCTACTGCTGACACCGCGATGGGGGCAGTGGGATGGCTCTGAATTTCCCCTGCCAGAAGTCCACAATTACATGGTCTTAGGTTATTGTTGCAGTGCTACTTAACCAGCTGACCTACCTCACTCCTCTACTCCTGCTCGACACCATCTGGGACTCTTCCAACTATAGCTGTGTCACTGGAGAAAGTATAGATGGTGTTTGAGCTGTACCAAGCCACAGAGGCATGTGCAGAGCAGTAGGCTCTGTGTTGACTGTCGACAAGAGAGAGAAGTAATTCCCAATCCGTGTGGATGTTAACACTTTCATAGTCACACAGCATGGAGAAAGGTCCTTTGCCCATCGTATTCATGTCTGCCGTCAAATATCTATCAGTTTCATTTCCAAGTACAAGCCTGCAGCCTTCTGTGCCAAGTACTCAACTAACTATAAACACAAGAGATTCTGCAGATGCTGGAAATCCAGGAGCCACTCACACAAAGTGCTGGAAAAACTCCAAAGGTCAGACAGTGTCTGTGGGCAAAACCCTTCATCAGAACTCATGGGCTCCATGGTAGCACAATGATGTTACAGCTTGGGGCGTCGGAGTTTGGTGTTCAATTCCAGTGTCCTCTGTAAGCAAGGTTGCATGTTGCTTCCCATCTGCACGTGGGTTTCCTCTGGGTGCTCTGGTTTCCTCCCACAGTCCAAACATGTACTAGTTAGTAGGTTAATTGGTCATTGTAAATTGTCCTGTGATTAGGCTCGTGCTAAATAGGTGGGTTGCTGGGTGGCAAGGTTCAAAGTGTTGATAGGGTCTGTTCCACACTGTATCTTTAAATAAAAATAAAATAAATATATGTGTTGCTCAATTAACTACTTCCAGAAAGCAATCTATGTGTTTCAAACAACCCAAAGGATTCAATCACCCTCTGGGTGAAAGGAATTCATATTGAAATCAGTCTTTCCACAATTCAGGACCATGTGTTTCCAGTCTATCATCGTGCTTCTCTGCAATAACATTAAAACTTATGGAATTATACTCGACATCCCTGAAGCATCCACCTGCAGACACGCTGGCCACTCGCCCGACAATATTCTCAAATTTTAGATTCAGTATCACAGCTTCTGAAAGCAGGAAGTTATGTTGCAACATTACAAAATTTTACAGATAGGCACATGAATGTGAGGAAAATGGAACAAAATGGACGGCGAAGGCACAGGGGATTCGTTTAGTTGGCCAAAATGTTCTATGTTATTTATGTTCTATGATCTGCAGTGGTACTACCTGTGAACTGATTCAAATAGTCTCTCCTTTTCACACTAAGTAGATGCCAGTGTCTTCATATCCTTAACTCCATGTGCAAATCCTTATTAAGCTCTCTTTGGATGCAGCCAAAACCCTGTTAATGCCTCTGGTATTGTGCTCGCTCACTGAACGGCAGTAGCTAAGTTTAAACACAAAAGATTCAGCAGTTGCTGGAAATCTTGAGCAACATACACACACACACACACACAAACACACACACACACACACACACACACACACACACACACACACACACAAAGTGCTGGAGGAACCCTGTGGGGCAGGCAGGATCATGGAGTGAGACCCTTCAACAGGACTGGCTGATCAGGATTAGTCGTAATGAAAGGTCTTGGCCCGAAATATTAACTGTCCATTCCCCTCCATGGAAGCAGCTTGACCTGCTGACTTTCTCCAGCATTGTGCATGTGCGTTTGCGAGTGCGTGCGCGAGTGCATCTCTGTGTGAGAGTGTGTCTGTGTGCGTGTTGCAGTAGCTAACCTGCCATCTGTCATGGTCCGGTCCGTGAAGTCAGTATTCCAGTTCACGGTCCGGTCCATCGACCCTTGATCCAGGTTTTCCTGCCTACCCTGTTTCTGTTCCTGTTGAGCACTAATTAAGGCAGCTGATGCTCGTTGGGGCTGGCTGCATAAATACCTCCAGAGACCAGGGTGTGGCTGCTGGATTGTTCTTGTCCTACTCCTTGTATCCCTTCCCCTGCCTTCTGTTTCCTCGCCTGAAGCCCTGCCTTGTCTTGCCGGTAACTCTTGCCTCACCTGAAGTTCTTATCTTGCCTTGCATTGCCTGAAGCCTTGCCTTGTCTTGCTGGTAACTCTCGCCTGCAGTCTTGTCCTGGAGTCACCCTGTACCTAGCTCCCTTCCTGTCCCTTGTCTCTGCCCAGGGAAGCCAGGCCGTCTTGCCGTTACCTGGGGTTGGTTCTGTCCCTTCCTGTCCCTTGCCTCTGTCGGGTGGTGATCCGCGCCTTGCCCAGGAGAAAGTCTCAAGTCTCCTGCCTCCAGCCTCCAGCCTCACCTCACCTCAAGTCTCCTGCCTCCAGCCTCGCCTCGCCTCGTCTCCTGCCTCCAGCCTCCAGCCTCGCATCGCCTCAAGTCTCCTGCCTTCAGCCTCCAGCCTCGCCTCGTCTCCTGCCTCCAGCCTCCAGCCTTGCCCTGCCTCAAGTCTCCTGCCTCCAGCCTCACCTCAAGTCTCCTGCCTCCAGCCTCCAGCCTTGCCTCGCCTCAAGTCTCCTGCCTGCAGACTCCAGCCTCACCTCGTCTCCTGCCTCCAGCCTCCAGCCTCGCCTCATCTCCTGCCTCCAGCCTCCAGCCTCACCCTGCCTCAAGTCTCCTGCCTCCAGCCTCCAGCTTCGCCTCAAGTCTCCTGCCTCCAGCCTCCAGCCTTGCCTCGCCTCAAGTCTCCTGCCTTCAGCCTCCAGCCTCTCCCCACCTCAAGTCTCCTGCCTCCAGCCTCCAGCTTCACCTCAAGTCTCCAGCCTCCAGCCTCCAGCCTCGCCTCGCCCCAAGCCTGAAGACTCCAGCCTCGTCCTGCCTGCCAGCCAAGCCTCGTCCTTGACTAGTTCTGGGGTCCAAGCCAGAGGCAAGACCCAGGTAGTGGGTCCTTGTCCAGTCTCTGTCTCGGAGTCTAAGCCCGGGCTCCTAGCTCGTTCGTCCAGTCCTGTTCCAGGTTCCTAGTTTTCCTGTCCATGTCCTTGGCGTCGCCCTGTATCCTAGTCCTGTCCCTAGTACTTCAGTGTCTGTGTCTTGCACTTGGGTCTGTTCCCAGCCACCACCATTTGACACTATCACAACACAGAATTCTCTTCCAGAATAAAAAGGAAGCAGAAAGCCTCAGTCCTTTTCTGCACCATATGAACAGTACGCAGGACGAGCTTTTCACTGTATTTTGGTGGGACACATGACAATAATGAAACAACTCCAACTCCAATTCTTATTCTGGCTGTTAATTTTGTTTTGACTTCGGAGGCATACCTTCAGTTCATCAAGGCCATTAGTCCCTCAAATGCCATTCTTGTCTTGGGTTCCACGCCACCAGGATTGGGAACACTTGTTCCCTTACAGCCATCAGGCTCCCGGGCCAACTTCACTTGCCCAAGCGCTGAACTGGCTTCACAGCTGTGGACTCACTCTCTGCATCCCTGCGGACTCTGTTATGGTCTGGTCCGTGAAGTCCGCTTTTCGGTTCACAGTCCGGTCCATGGATTCAGGACTCCTGGTCTTCCAGGTATCCTTTGTTTTGGTTGAGTTAATCATAGGCACCTGATTCCCATCTTGGGGCATGACTGTGAGCGGCTGGTTTGTCTTGTCAAGGTTCCCTGGGAGCAACCTGCTGGCGGAAGGCTAGAGCAGCCACTTGCCATCTTTGGGCTGCATTGGAGAACCATCTGTTCATGGAGCCTTGCTGTCGGTAGTCGGAGCTGTCTTTGCGGTATGGACTTGGCCATTTCCCAGGCCAGCTGAGTGGCCATCAGCCACTCCGATCCAGGTAGGGATCCAGCTGTTTCCGTAGCCAGCCTAGGTTGCTGGCTGTAACTGCGACTCAGAGCAACCCCGAAGCAGAGATGGAACTGTCTGTCGTTCTTCGGTGTTTGTCTCTTTTTGTCCTCACCTCTGTGGGGTAAGTCAGGCTGTTCTGCCATTGCCCTGCGGGGGGACCTGTCTTGTCTTGTTTTTGCCTCTGTTGAGTAAGTCCAGCCAGTCTGCCGTTACCCAACAGGTGGACCTGTCCCACATTGGTGTGGAGATAAGGTTGAGTCCTGGCTTGTCTAAGGATGAGTCCCGGCTCTATGCCTTTGTATTATCCAGTCTCATGTTAGTGTCGTGTTAAAGATGAGTCCTCGCTTTTTGAAGGATAGTCCCGGCTCTATGTTGATGTATAGTTCCTGGTCTGTCTCTGAGCTCCAGCCTCCGAGTTAGCAGCCCCAAGCCTGTCTCTGTTGCATGGGGCGACTAAGGAGAACCCAAGTGCAGGACACCAGCACGTCGACTGAGTTGGGGATGCTGGCGTAGATGTAGATGTAGAACAGCAACCTGGAGGAATCTTGACAAGGAGACGGGATTTACAGGGACTATCTGGAAACTAGAGCTGAACTTGGTACTAAGCTTAGAACTAACGGTTCTAATCGGACAAGAGAATGAGAATGGACCAACAAACTGGCAACCTGTGTAGTGATGCCATCGTACTTATTTCACAATCTCTGATGCAAACCAGGTGTACCGTAATTAAGTAAATCAGCAGCATTTGGAAATTTAATGGCTGAAATTAGGGCATAATCAGGGAAAAAGGAGCATTAAAGGGGAAAAGCCAAACGGAACCATGACAGTATTCCTTCCTCAACGGTGATCCCCCAGGCTTGTCTGGATGGTCCCGATGGAAATCCCGGATGAGAGAAGGGTCCAGAATGTAGGAGCGGGCAATCCAGGAACGTTCCTCCGGGCCGTATCCCTCCCAGTCAACCAGGTACTGGAGACCCCTGCCCCGACAGCGGAAATCCAATAACCATCGGACGGTGTACGCCGGCTGGTCGTCGATGATCCGGGGGGTGGGGAGGGGTTCGGTTGGAGGGCACAAGGGACTGACAGAAACCAGTTTTAACTGGGAGACGTGAAATGTAGGCTGGATCCGCATAGACGTAGGTAGTTTGAACTGGATTGCCATGGGCTTGATAATGCTCTCAACCTCGAAAGGTCCCAGGAAGCGGGGGTGGCGAGCTTCTTGGGCTGGTTCTTCAGAAGAATGTCTCTAGACGAGAGCCACACTATCTGCCTAGGTCGATATTCAGGAGCAGGGGTACGATGATGGTCGGCAATCTTCCGGTTACAGTTGGCTGAGCGAAGCAGGGCCGTGCGAGTGTCTTCCCAGATTTTTTGGCACCTGTGTATATGGGCCTGGACTGACGGCAATGCAATCTCTTCTTCCTGGGCGGGAAACAGCGGGGGTTGATAACCAAGAGAGCATTCAAAGGGAGATTTTCCCGTCACAGTGCTGACCAGAGAGTTGTGTGCGTATTCTACCCATGCGAGATGATTGCTCCAGGTAGACGGGTTGTTGGCTGTCGGACAACGTAACGCCGCCTCCAACTCCTGGTTGACCCGCTCCGTTTGCCCGTTCGTCCATGGGTGAAAACCGGACGATAGGCTATCTGAGGCACCAAGGCTCGACAAAAAGATCTCCAAACTTGCGAAATGAATTGAGGTCCCCAGTTGGAGACAATATCCAAAGGGATTCCGTGACGTCGGAAAACGTGGGTGACGAGAAGGTCTGCGGTCTCCTGCGTGGAAGGGAGTTTAAGGAGGGCTACAAAATGCATCGACTTGGAGAAATAGTCCACCACAGTGAATACGGCAGTGTTTACACATGAAGGGCGTAGACCGGTGACAAAATCCAGAGCGATGTGTGACCAGGGACGACCAGGGACAGGCAAGGGACGTAGCAATCCCGCAGGTGGCCGATGGGCAGCTTTTCCACAGGCGCAGACGGAACAGGCAGAGACATAGGAACGGGCGTCAGCGTCCATGGAGGGCCACCAGAAATGTCTCTTCAGAAGAGTCAGAGTCCGATCGATTCCAGGGTGGCAGGCGAAACGAGAAGTGTGCCCCCACTGGAGAACCTGCGATCAGACAGAATCAGGTACAAAGAGGCGATTGGGAGGTCCGATGCCTGGGTCAGGTTGAATCCGTTGGGCCTCTTTGACTCTGGACTCGATCTCCCAGGTGAGGGTAGCCACTACACAGGAGTTGGGAAGGTCCTCCTCGGAAACGTATTGACGGGAGAGAGCATCGGGCTTTCCGTTCTTGGACCCCGGACGATCGGTGAGGGTAAACCTGAACCGGCCAAAATATAATGCCCAACGGGCCTGGCGAGAATTCAGGCGTTTGGCGGTCTGGATATATTCAAGGTTCTTATGGTCTGTCCAGACGATGAACGGGTGTTCCGCCCCCTCCAACCAGTGTCTCCATTCTTCCAACGCCAGTAGCTCCCGATTCCCCACGTCGTAATTTCATTCAGCGGGAGATAGTCGGCGAGAGAAGGCACAGGGATGTAGTTTCTGATCCGGGCCCGAACGTTGGGACAGTACCGCTCCCACCCCGGAGTCGGAGGCGTCAACCTCCACAATGAATTGACAGGAGGGGTCCGATTGAATCAGAACGGGAACAGACGTGAAGCGCCTCTTTAGTTCCGCGAATGCTGAGTCCGCCTCAGAGTTCCAACGGAAAGATGTGGCAGCTGAGATAAGTCGAGTCAGGGGAGCCGCCACCTGACTGTAGTTTCTGATGAACCGACGACAGAAGTTCGCAAACCCCGGGAACCGTTGGAGTTGCTTGCGGTCGGTGGGTTTGGGCCACTCCGTCACAGCCCGGATCTTCTCGGGATCAGCTCTCACCTGTCCGCTCTCGATGATATAACCTAAGAAGCTGACCGAGGGGACGTGGAATTCGCACTTTTCCGCCTTTATGAATAACTTATTCTCCCGCAGCCTCTGCAGGAATTGACGGACATGAAGCATGTGTTGCTGGCGACTGCTGGAAAAGGTTAGGATGTCATCCAGATAGACAAACACAAAGCGTTTAATAAAGTCTCGTGGTACATCGTTAATCAAGGCTTGAAAGACTGCAGGGGCATTGGTGAGGCCAAAAGGCATGACCAAGTACGCAAAATGGCCTAAAGGGGTATTGAATGCCGTCTTCCGCTCGTCCCCTTCCCTTATTCGGACCGGATGGTAGGCGCTTCGGGTCCAACTTCGAGAAGATGGTGGCTCCGTGAAGTGGTTCGAGCGCAGAACTTATCAGAGGCAGTAGGTACTTGTTCTTTATGGTTATATGATTTAGGCCTCGGAAGTCGTTGCAGGGACGTAGGGAACCATCCTTCTTCCCCACAAATAACCCTGCGCCCGCCAGGGAGGACGGGGGTCGGATGATGCCCGCCGCGAGAGATTCACTGATGTAACCCTCCATTGCTTCCCTCTCTGGTCGGGACAAGTTAAACAGCCGACTAGTGGGCAGAGGAGCTCCGGGGAGAAGGTCGATAGCACAATCGTATGGTCGGTGTGGAGGCAGGGAAAGGGCGCGTTGTTTACTAAACACTTGTCCCAGGTTGTGGTACTCCACTGGAACCCTAGATAAGTCAGGGGGTTCAACGGCAGGTGAGGTCGAGGTGGTTTTTACAGGGGAAAGGGCTGTTACCTACCCCGTAACTGGGTTGCCAAACCAGCAGAAATGGACCACTCGGTGGAGTCTGGATTACTAGGAACTAATAAAGTTTTATTAAGGAAATAAATAACACAGTACTCTAATCGTAAGGATATAAATGCAATAGGTTAGCAATGATAATACACACGTGTACACAGAACTAGGGTAATAGGGATCACCCAACCTCTATCGCAGTCAAGGGGTAAAATGGTCAGTCTTAATTGACGCAGAGTTCAGTTCAGCTTAGTACAGTTCGCAGTAATCGCTGTTGTGCCATTGGAGAGGGGCGGGTGCAGTTTGATTCAGGCAGACCTTTGATGCTCTTCACAGTTGGTTTCGGGTGGACCCTTTTATGTCTTCTATCCCGCTGTGGTCACCGACTGTGACCCCTCCGTTCTGGATACGACCGTTCTTCCGCAGTGAACCCGACACCCAGGCAAGGGCGGACACACACACCAGGTTCCCACCGATCGTACCTTTTCACCCTGTGAGTCTATGGTCGGTTCCCACGAACTGGACCTCCAAACTCCCACCAACTTGTGGGGGCACACAGCTCTTCCAGGGTCTCATTATCTCGTGATCTCATGGTGTCCCGTGCCTTAGCGAACTTGTTCTTTTTATCCCCCTGCTGGGGTATCGCCTGTCCATCAAACTTCAAACAGTTCAGGTTCAAAGCAACCAGTCTGTCGATATTCTGAATTATGTTCCTTTTCCGTTAATCTCTCTCTCCTCTCTCATTAACATTTTGAATGTTTCTCCATTGTCTCCCTTATCTCTCTCATTATCATCAATCGTCTGATTACTTGGTTTGGCGTCACAGGGCCCACTGCGGACAAGTGGCATGACAAAACAGACTCCAGCGGGCTATCTTCCCGGTGGACCAATCAATGTAAGGGTTATGCTGGCTTAACCAGGGGTACCCAGGAACTATTGGAGCTTGAGGAGAAGAGATTAAGTTAAATTGTACCTGTTCCCGATGGTTCCCAGAGAGAACCAAAGACAGTGGTGGGGTACAGTGAGTGACTCGGGCCAGAAGTCTTCCGCCCAGTGCCCGGGCTTCCAAAGGAGTACTCAACAGCTCCGGAGGAATTCCGGCTTTGGAAGCTATGTTTTCATCCAACAGATTCCCCTCAGCACCGGAGTCTATCAAGGCAGACAAGAACAGGGGCTATTGGTTGTAGCTTACAGTGGCTTGGACTTGCATCTGAGATTGGGGGACAGAAGGGAATGTGGTCTGACTCATCAGGGTCTCCCTTTCTACTGGTGAGCCCTCCCTTTTGGCCGAAGGGAACAAGTAGCACGAAAATGGCCAGACTGACCACAGCAGAAACAATCCCCTGCTCTTAATCTCTGGAGCCGCTTGGAGGGAGAAAGACGGCTCCGTCCCAGCTGCATTGGTTCCTCTCCCGGGGTGGTGGAAACGGCCGGGCCGGATGCTATTCTAGGAGTGGGAGGAGGAGAGAGGTTAGGGCTGGGAGTAGATGGTAAAGCGTGCCGTGGGGTGGCCAAAGGAGTTGGACGACTGGTTCTCTCCCTCTGTCGTTCTCGGAGTCGGTTGTCCAGCCTGGTGGCTAGGGTGATCAATGAATCCAGGCTGTTCGTGTCATCCCTAGCCACCAACTCGTCCTTTACCTTGTCGCAGAGGCCTTGCTGGAATACCTCACATCGTTCCAGCCCGAGTCGGCCGCTAGCATCCAGAACTCCACGGAGTATTCGGCAACACTACGTGAGCCTTGATGGAGGGTGAGTAGCCGCTTAGCAGCATCTTTACCATGGATGGGATGGTCAAAAATTTTCCTTATTTCTGAGATGAAGGTGGGGAAGGAAGAGCAGGTCTCTGGCTGATTATCCCAAATCGCAGTGGCCCATGCTAAGGCATTTCCTCGCAACAATCCCATAACGTAAGGTGTTCGAGCAGCAGCCATCCACATACGCCACGGACAGATCCACGTCCTGACTACGCCTGAAAATTTTTTAAACAAAGCTTTTTCTCTTCATTTTGAATCTCTGTCAACACTAAAATGGCGTTTTCATCCCCCGAAAACAGAGATTTTCCAGAAACAGTCTCCAGAGCGAATAAATCTGAAAACACCTAATATCCGTTGTAGTGTGTACGGGGTAAATGGAGAGATTTAAAAACGCTGTCATGACATCACCACAACAACACTGCTTTTTCTGCTTCTGCTTGGTACTGTGCAAGCACTGCCGGACGGCTGTTATAACGCGCAGTCGGTGTGAACGGGGTGAGAGTTAAATTGTAAAGTGAGCTTGTTTGACTGTTTAAAAACGCTGTCATGACGTGCCGGAACAGATGGCCGCAGCGCAGCATTTTGCTGTTTTCTTGAACGCAACCCCCCACATACCTAACAATTTCAGAACAGACGGCAATGAGACTGAAGCCAGAAGAGTTAGAAATGTACTCACCAAATACTTTGACCCATAGCTTACTGAATAAATAAGTATACTCACTTTGCCCTGTTTTCTGTCCTTGCTTGTATGAAGGTGATTTACCTATTTATGCCACGTACTTCTCTGACAATAGATGTGTAACAGCCTAATGTATCATTGTATGGAAATACAAGATAACACTGATGCAGACGTGTTTTATATATTTAACAAGGTGCTTTATTAATGCAACAGGATTAGTCAGTTTTTCAATGTTCGTCGTCAGCCGGGTCATACTGTCCATGAACTCCCAGTCGGTTGCCTCCATACGCTCCAGTATTTGTTTTTTTTTTCAGTTTAAGTCCTCCTGCGCGAGAGCCAAGAGCAATTCCTTTATAGTCTTTCCTACTCTGTAACTAGACAAGTGTGCACCAAGTATACCGTTTCCTCTTCGCTCGTTTTCTGTGTGTCCTGTGCATGCCCAGTAGAAGGAGGCTCGCCCAAATATACAGTGTGGACAGAGATATTTTGAAAAACGCTAAAGCCTGTCGTTTTTACTCAAAACCGGCATTTTCAAAATTATCTGGCGTAATGTGGACATAGCCCAAGGAGCATTGCAGCAGAAAAGCCTGGCACTTCCCCAGATCTCCAGCGTAGGGTTCTGGTTCAGGGACACGCGGATCTCTTAGCGGACGTGTTGTTGGCGCATCGGGCGTCGCCACTACAGGCTGTCTGGGCTGGATAGATGGAGTTCCCGGAGTCGACGGGGTAAGATGGGCGGATACTCGGTCAACCTTTCTTATGTTTCCTGACAGGGAACGGAGGTTTTCCATGACTTCCTGAAGCAGCTGATCGTACAAGCCCAGTAGGGAGCCCTAGCTGGCGAGGGCTTGTTGCAGAGGATTTGTGTCCGCTGGGTTCATGTTGGCCAGTTTCTTCTGTTGCATGGGGGTACTGAGAACCCAAGTGCACGACACCGGCACGTCGACTGAGTTGGGGATGCTGGCGTAGATGTAGACATAGAACAGCAACCCGGAGGAATCTTGACAAGGAGACGGGGTTTACAGGGACTATCTGGAAACTAGAGCTGAACTTGGAACTAAACTTAGAAATAACGGTTCTAATCGGACAAGAGAATGAAGATGGACCAACAACCTGGCAACCTGTGTAGTGACGCCATCGTACTTATTTCACAGTCTCTGATGCAAACCAGGTGTACCGTAATTAAGTAAACCAGCAGCAATTGGAAATCTAATGGCTGAAATTAGGGCATAATCAGGGAGAAAGGAGCGTTAAAGGGGAACAGCCAAACGGAACCATGACAGGCTCCAAGCTCAAGCCTCAAGACCCCAGCCTGTCTCCAAATTCAAGTCTCAAGACCCCAGCCTGTCTCCAAATTCAAGTCTCAAGACCCCAGCCTGTCTCCAAATTCAAGCCTCAAGACCCCAGCCTGTCTCCAAATTCAAGTCTCAAGACCCCAGCCTGTCTCCAAATTCAAGCCTCAAGACCCCAGCCTGTCTCCAAGCTCAAACCTCGATGGGAGTTGGCAAGAGTGAAAGAGAATTGGGAGTGGGGTGCTGAGTTGAGTTGAGCTGAGTTGGAACTGGGGCTGAGAGTGTGGAGTTGGAAATTTGAGTTGGCTGGTGGAGTTGGAAAAGAGCATGGAGGCTGCAATTGCTGAGTTGATGAAGAAAATATCCTGTAGGATGAACAGGTTGACGGATAGTGAAAGTGAGTTTGAGATAGAGGAATGGAATGAAGAGAGTGAGGAAAGGAAACCGAGGTATGAGATGTCAAACTCTAAGGAGTCAGGGGACAAACAAAATAGGATAGCAAAACAATGGAAAGAGGATGAGATTAAAGCAATCATAACACTGAGCGAAGACAGAGCGTCTTTTGGTGAATGGAACCGGATTCATTTGACGAAGATAATCAACAAACTTATAGGTGAAGTCAAAAAAGCAAAGATTTTATGAAATGGATCGCTATTACTGATTTGTCGGGACAGTGCTCAAGAAGGCAAAGTGATAAGATTAAATAAAATAGACGGCTAAAAAGTACAATGCTCAATACCCAACAATAGAAAGTGGACTAGAGGAGTTATTTCGGGTATACCAACAAAAGTTACTATGGATGAGATTAAACAGAACATAAAAGGAGCAAAAATTATTGAGGCCAAACGTTTGAAAGTTACAAGAAACGAGAAAAAGTGTAATAGTTTATCGGTTACGATCAACTTTGATGAAGAGAGATTGCCGACTAAAGCTTATTTAGGGTATATGTGTTATGAGGTCAGAATATATATACCACCGCCTTTAAGATGCTTTAAATGTCAGAAATTCTGGCATATTGCGGCGGTCTGCAGAGGGAAACAAAGATGTGGAAGATGCGCTGGAGAACATGAATATGGGAAATGAGAGGCGGGAGCTAGGCTGAAATGCTGCAATTGTGGTGAGGAACACAGTGCAGCTTATCGAGGGTGCATTAGCAAGAAAGAGGCTGAGATACAAAATGTAAAAGTAACTCAAGGGATCAGTTATGTAGAGGCAGTGAAAGCAGTTGCTGGAAAAAAAGCTCTCAAGCAAACAAATACAGGGAATAATAAACTGGTGAACTGTGAGGGTTGTAATATGATAAATAAGGACACACTAATTATGAATAAGAAGGATTTCGTACTCCTTATGGTAGATGCAATTAACTGTTCAGCGCAAACAGACAAAAGAACCGAAAAAATTAAAATTATAGTCAAGTCTGCAGAAAACTATCTTGGTATTACAGACCTTAGGTGGGAAACAGTCAAAGATCTGCTGAATGGAGGATCAAACAGTTCACAGGCAGGAGAGGCAGGAAATTAATGGCTGTATATATATATATATTAAAAGGGAATGAAAGGAGTCATCGCAAATGGTCAAGAATTTACGAAATATGTACCAGAATTTAAGGAAAAACCTCAGATTTTATGTTACAAGAAACATGGTTGAAACCCAGGTCCATCAACAAATAGAAGTACTCAATAAGAACAACTGTGAGTTGGAAAGAGATTGGACGAAACAGTACTGCATTTAAAGGAGACTGTTTCTGAAAAAGATGCTTGTCAAAAATTCAGTGACATGGAAAACAGATTAAAAATGGAGGAATTTATTCCAAAGTTACAAAAGGAAAAAGGAATTCGTTGCAAAGTGAATTATCTACGTTCGGATTATAAAATGAAAAGATGGAATCAACTGAGGAAGAATTTTAAGATCTCAATAAACAACTACAGGTTCTGATTCAAGAAAAGGAAAACTTGGAAATAGCAGATAGACTTGGAAAACAACAATTTTAAATATTAAGCATGCGATAATGAATATTCTCAAGCAAGAAGCTTATACTTTTACAAATTATTCAAATAAAATTAATGTAATTTGAGGCAATGCAATTATTTGGAAACCACATGACAAAATTTGAGAAGGAAAACAATCTGCGGTGTTGCTATTTAATGAGCGCATACAGCATTTGCAAGCAGAATTATAATTAATTATACATCCTGCGGAGGGCAGTAATACGCCCAGATGTGTCCAACCTGCCGGAAATAGAAGAAGAAGAAGAAGAAGCTCAAGCCTCAAGACCCCAGCCTGTCTCCAAGCTAAAGACCAAGACCCCAGTCTGCAGTCCCAAGCCTCTAAACCCCAGCCATGTCCTGTCCTATAGACATGTCATGTCCTTGCCTGGTTCTGGGGCCCAAGCCCAAGGCAAGACCCAGGTTCTGGGTCCTTGTCCAGTCTCTGGCTTGGAGCCCAAGGCCAGGCTACCAGTGCATAGTTCCTTGTCGGGGTTCCCTGTCTAGTCCATGTCCTAGCCCAAGTCTACATTCTTGTCTCTGCTCCTCATCTGTATCCTGTCACGTCCCTAATCTAGTCAAGTCCTGTTCCTAGTACTTCAGTGTCTGTGTCTTCCATTTGGGTCCCAGTGCCCTCTGATGACAGACTCACTCTTAGTGTCTGTGCAAATGTACTCTTGCTGTCTCTGCACATTCACTGTCGGTGTCTCTGCACACTCACTCATGGTGTCTGTGCACACTCACTCTCGGTGCCTCTGCACACTGACACTCGGTGTCTCCGCACACTCACTCTCGGTGTCTGTGCACACTCACTCTCGTTGTCCCTGTGGACTCGCTCTCGGCGTCCCAGCGGTCTCACTCTCAGTGTCCCTGCGGACTCACTCTCGGTGTCACTACGGACTCACTCTTGGTATCCCTGAACGCTCACTCTCGCTATCCCTGCGGACTCACTCTCGGTGTCTCTGCCGACTCACTCCCAGTGTCCGTGCACTCTCACACTCAGTGTCCATGCACACTCACTCTCGCTGACCCTGCGGACTCACTCTTGGTATCCCTGAACGCTCACTCTCGGAGTCCCTGCGGACTCACTTTCAGTGTCTCTGCCGACTCACTCTCGCTATCCCTGCAGACTCACTCTCGCTATCCCTGCAGACTCACTCTCGGTGTCCCTGCGGTATCACTCTCGGTGTCCCTGCGGACTCAATCTCGGTGTCACTACGGACTCACTCTCAGTGTCACTACGGACTCACTCTCGGTGTCCCTGCTGTCTCACTCTCGGTGTCCCTGCGGTATCACTCTCGGTGTCACTACGGACTCACTCTTGGTGTCCCTGCGGACTCACTCTCGGTGTCTCTGCCGACTCACTCTCAGTCTCCCTGCACTCTCACACTCAGTGTCCATGCACACTCACTCTCGGTATCCCTGCAGACTCACTCTCGGTATCCCTGCAGACTCACTATCGGTGTCACTACGGACTCACTCTCGGTGTCACTACGGACTCACTCTCGGTGTCCCTGCTGTCTCACTCTCAGTGTCCCTGCGGTATCACTCTCGGTGTCACTACGGACTCACTCTTGGTGTCCCTGCGGACTCACTCTCGGTGTCTCTGCCGACTCACTCTCAGTGTCCGTGCACTCTCACACTCAGTGTCCATGCACACTCACTCTCGCTGACCCTGCAGACTCACTCTTGGTATCCCTGAACGCTCACTCTCGGAGTCCCTGCGGACTCACTCTCGGAGTCCCTGCGGACTCACTCTCGGTGTCTCTGCCGACTCACTCTCAGTCTCCGTGCACTCTCACATTCAGTGTCCATGCACACTCACTCTCGGTGTCCCTGCGGACTCACTCTCGGTGTCCCTGCGGACTCACTCTCGGTGTCTCTGCGGACTCACTCTCGGTGTCTCTGTGGACTCGCTCCTGGTGTCACTACGGACTCACACACGGTGTCCCTGCTGTCTCACTCTCGGTGTCACTACAGACTCACTCTCGGTGTCCCTGCGCACTCACTCTCGGTGTCTCTGCGGACTCACTCTCGGTGTCTCTGCGGACTCACTCTCGGTGTCTCTGCGGACTCACTCTCGGTGTCTCTGCGGACTCACTCTCGGTATCTCTGCAGACTCACTCTCGGAGTCACTACGGACTCACTCTCGGAGTCACTACGGACTCACTCTCGGTGTCCCTGCTGTCTCACTCTCGGTGTCTCTGCGGACTCACTCTTGGTATCCCTGCAGACTCATTCTCGGTGTCTGCGCACACTCACTCTCGGTGTCCCTGCGGATTGACTCTCGGTGTCCGTGCACACTTACTCTTAGTGTAGTGCACACTCGCTCTCGGTGTCGCTGCGGACTCACTCTCAGTGTCGGTGCACATTTGCTCTCGGTCTCTGTGCACACTCACTTTCAGTGTCTGTGCGGACTCACCCTCAGTGTCTATGCAGATCCACTCTCAGTGTCGGCGTGTACTCACTCTCGGTGTCTGTGCACACTCACTCTTGGTGTCTGTGCATGCCCACACTCAGTTTCCGTGTACGCCCGCTCTCAGTGTCCCTGCACGCTTGCTTTCGGAGTCACTGCGGACTCACTCTCGGTGTCCCAGCAGACTCGCTCTCTGTGTCCCTGTGGACTCACTCTCGGGCTCTCTACGGACTCACCCTCGGTGCCCTGCGGACTCACTCACAGAGTCCCTGAGGGCACACTACCGGCGTCGGTGCAGACTCACTCTCAGTGTCGGTGCAGCCTCACTCTCGGTATCTGTGCACACTTCCACTCAGTGCCACTGCAGACTCACTCTCCTTGTCCCTGCGGTCTCGCTCTCAGTGTCTGTGCACACTCGCTCTCGGTGTCCCTGCGGTCTCGCTCTTGGTGTCCGTGCACACTCTCTCTCTGGGTCCGTGCACACTTTCTCTCTGGGTCCGTGCACACTCTCTCTGTGTCAGTGCACAGTCTCTCTCGGTGTCAGTGCACACCCACGCTCAGTGTCGCCGCACGTTCACTCTCGGTGTCCGAGCACGTTCGCTCTCGAAATCACTGCGGACTGACTCTCGGTGTCCATGCACACTCACTCTCGGTGTCCCTGTGGACTGACTCTCCATGCACGCTCACTCTCGGTCTCTGTGCATGCTCACTCTTGGTCTCCCTGCAGACTGAAACTCGGTGTCTCAGCGGACTCGCTCTCGGTGTCCATGCACACCCACTCTCGGTGTCTCTGTGGACTGACTCTCAGTGTCCGTGCACGCTCACTCTCGGTCTCCCTGCAGACTGACACTCGGTGTCCCAGCGGACTCGCTCTCGGTGTCCATGCGCACTTACTCTCGGTGTCTGTGCACGCGCACTCTCGGAGTCACTGCACACTCACTCTCAGTGTCAGTGCACACTCACTCTTGGTGTCCCAGCGGACTCGCTCTCGGCGTCCCTGCAAACTCTGTCTCACTGTCTCTGCACACTCACTTGGTGTCTCTGCGCACTCACTCGGTGTCTCTACACACTCACTGTCGGTGTCTCTGCACGCTCACTGTCAGTGTCTCTGCACACTCACTGTCAGCGTCTCTGCACACTCACTCATGGTGTCACTCCACACTCACTCACGGCGTCTCTGCACACTCACTCACGGCGTCTCTGCACACTCACTCATGGTGTCTCTGCACACTCACTGTCAGCGTCTCTGCACACTCACTGTCAGCATCTCTGCACACTCACTCATGGCGTCACTCCACACTCACTCACGGCGTCTCTGCACACTCACTCATGGTGTCTCTGCACACTCACTCTCGGCGTCTCTGCCCACTCACTCACGGCGTCTCTCCACGCTCACTCACGGTGTCTCTGCACACTCACTATCGGCGTCTCTGCGCACTCACTGTCGGTGTCTCTGCGCACTCACTGTCGGTGTCTCTGCACACTCACTGTCGGTGTCTCTCCACACTCACTCACGGCATCTCTGCACACTCACTGTCGGTGTCTCTGCAGACTCACTCTCGGTGTCTCTCCACACTCACTCACGGTGTCTCTGCACACTCACTGTCGGTGTCTCTGCATACTCACTCTCAGTGTCTCTGCACACTCACTCACGGCGTCTCTGCACACTCACTATCGGTGTCTCTGCACACTCACTCACGGCGTCTCTGCACACTCACTGTCGGGGCCTCTCCACCCTCTCTCTCAGTGTCCCTGCAGTTCGTGCCCTCAATGTTGAAGAGCCCTCAATTTTGATTTGAAACTTGCATGCTTGTCGGTCTTCGTTATGTGTGGTTTCTTGTGGATTGCATTTCCTTGTTTTCCTGTGGATGCTCACAAGCAAATGAATCTCAGAGTTTTATATGGTATACGTACTTCCATAATAAATTTACTTTGAACTTTGGTATCTGGCCGATGAGAAAGTAGGACTGCTAGGAGCATTAAAACTGATTTGAGTATCTGATTCAATGTCTTCTCTGTGTGATAAAATGTGGGATTGTTAAGATCCAAGAGGTACCAGTGCCGGTCATATCTCCTATGGTTGCATTGGTTCCAGAGACCCTGTTCAAGAGAGGAAACATCACCACCCAATAATGTCTTCCAACTGGATAGTCCGTCCCTATAATGAGTCTCCCATCTGGGAAGCATGTTCCAGATGACTTGTTCTGTGGTCTATTTTCACAGATAGGAACAGCCTTGGAATAAAAAGTTCAGCGATGCATTGTCCTGATAAAGCCATTAATGAATCCCGCACTATAATAAAACTTGTAGTGTAAACACGAGAGAAAGGGCAATGCAAGTTAAAGATAAATTGCAAAAGCAAAACGAAGAACATAGAACATTGCACCAAGTACAGGCCCTTCAGCCCGCAATGTTGTACTGGCTTTTTAACTTATTACATGATCATCTAACCTTTCCCTCCCCCCATTTGTCTATCTAAGAGCCTTTCTAAGAGTCTCTTAAATATCCCGAATGCATCTGTCTCTACCAGCATCCATGGCAATGCATTCCATGCACCCACCACTCTCTGGTGAAAAACCTATCTCTGACTTTTCCCTATACTTTCCTCTGATCACCTTAATATTACCTCATATTAGCTATTTGTGCCCTGGGAGAAAGTCTCTGGCCATCCACTCTGTCTGTGCCTTTGTAATCTTGTACACCTTGATCAGATCACATCTCATCCTCTTTTGCTCCAAAAAGCGCTAGCTTGCTCAACTTCTCCTCAAAAGACATGCTCTCTAATCCAGGCAGCCTCCCGGTAAATCTCCTCTGCACCCTCTCTAAAGCTTCCACATCCAGAACTGAATACAACAATCCAATTCACTCCAATTTGCTACCAGTGGTCACAGCAGATCAGCAGCAGATGCCACCTCACTGACTCTTCACTCAACTCTGAAACATCTGGACAATGAAGATATCTACATCAAGATGCTCTTTATCTACTACAGCTCAGCATTCAATAGTATAATACCCCCGAACCTAATCACTAACCTCTAAGACCTAGTACTCAATACCTCCCTGCTATTGGATCCTCGATTTCCTCACTTGCGGACCCCAGTCAGTTGGGATTGGCAAAAACATCTCCTCGACAATCCCCATCAGCACAGGTGCACCACAAGGCTGTGTGCTTAGCCCTCTGCTCTATTCGGTTTATATTTATGACCACAAGTACAGCTGCAATGCTATATTTATGTTTGCCAATTACACCATTGTTGTTGACTGAATCAAAGGAGGTAATGAATCTGCATATAGAATGGAGCTTGAAAATCTGGCCGGGTGTCACTCAATACCAGCAGAACTACCTTTGTTTTTTTGACTACAGGAGGAGGAAACCAGAGGTCCATGAACCAAGGGATAGAAGCTGGAGAAGGTCAGTAACTATAAATTGCTTGCCATTACCATATACATAAGAATATCTGTCCTCAGACCAGCACATAAGTGTTGACACAAAGAAGGCATGTCAGTGTCTCTACTTTCTTAGAAGTTTGCGTATATTTGACATGTCACTTAAAACTCTGAGAAACTTTTACAGATGCACAGTGGAGATTATCTTAGCTGGTTGCATCATGGCCTGGTATGGAAACACCAATGCCCAGGAACAGAAAAGCCTACAGAGAGCAGTGGGCACAGCCCAGTCTATCACAGGCAAAGCCCTCCCCACTAGTGTGTACCCCTACAAGGAGCACTGCCACAAGAAAGTAGCACCCTCGATCAAGGAGACCCACCATCCAGGCTGTGCTCTCTTCTCATTGCTGCCATCAGGAAGGAGGTACACACACCACCAGGTTCAGAAAGAGTTATTCCCCTACAACCATCAGGCTCCTGAATCAGCATGGATAACTCCACTCACCCCAACACTGAACTCCCCCACAACCTACAGACTCACTTTCAAGGACTCTCCTAATCATATTCTCAGTATTATTTCTTTCTTTCCTTTATTTGCACAATTCATCTTCTTTTGCACATCAGTTATTTATCAGTATTTGTGTATGTGCACTTTTTCATAAATTCTGTTGTATTTCTTTATTTGCCTGCAAGTGAACAAATCTCAAAGTGACATAGGTAGTTTGATAATAAATGTACTTTGTCTTCAAGATTGTTTAATGTCATTTCAAGTGTAAAGGAGAACAAAGTAATTGTTGTATAGGGTCTGAAACAGCAGAATAAACACATTAAGATAACGAACACAATAATAATTTAAAAAATAAATAAATAAAAATACCTAAGTTAGCTTATATACATAGATGATTGTATGTCCATAAAGTGATGCTGGGCACAGGAGTGTCTGTACATAAAGTGACTCTGACAGGAATTTGCCACAATGTATGCTGGCAATATTGGAACCTAAGCGCAGAGGAACTACAGATTCCGATGCAAGGATGGCAATGAAAGTTTATTCATAATAACTACAAAAAAACTTTGGTGGTTCAGCTGAGCAACACTGCGAGAAGTTACATTCTCAAAACTAGGACCCTGGAATTAGCGCTAATCAGGCTTCCTCTTAAATAACAAGGAATCCCTGAGTCTATCAAAATAAACTTCACAAGCTTAATCAGAAGTCACCAGGAGACTGCATTACAAAGAGCAAGTCACTTGGGGAAAAAACACAAGGAACTCTAAATGATTAATGAATCTCATTAAATAACAATTAACCAATCCAGGTGCTTTAAAAACCTTGGAGCCTAATGCTTTCTGGTGTCCCCTACGAGTCCAAAGAACTCATTACAAGAAATGAGACAGTAGTGGTGGTGGAGAGTGGAGGTATTGATCACTCATACAATCATCTATGTATATAAGCTAACTTAGGTATTTTAATTTATTTATTTTTTAAATTATTATTGTGTTCATTATCTTACTGCTTGGGGAAGAAACTGTTTTAGTGTCTGGTGGTCCTGCTGTGGATGCTACACAGCCTCATCCCTGATCGGATTGAACAAATGGTCCATGAGCAGGGTAAGTGATGTTACTGACCTTTCTCTGGCACCTTTCTGTATTTGCATGTCCTTGATGGTGGGTAGGTTGGAGCTAGTGAAGCGATGGGCAAGTTTGGCCACTGGTTGTTGAGCCTTCCTGTCTACCACTGTGCGGTTTGTCAAGATGCTCTCTACGGCGTAGAATAACGTTAGTATGAATGCATGTAGTCCCACTTTCTTCGGCCTCCTTGCAAAGTACAAGCATTAGTGAGCTTTCCTGATTGTGTAGGATGTGTTCTGGGACTATGAGAGGTTGTGTGTGATGTGCACTCCCAGGATTTCGAAACTGCTCGCACTTTCCACTGTTGTGCTGCAGTTGTAAAGACAGGGGTAGATTGTGAGGTCCACAGTCCATCTTAGAATTCCAGAGCTTGTTCAGAGTCTCATAACAGCGACCGAAGCAGCAGCACTCAAGGTTAAGAAATCCATACGTCAGCACTGTTAGTATCGTAACCAACTATTGCGCACTAATTAATGGCAAAAATCACAAAATGCTGGAGGAACGCAAAAATGAGGAAATCTGCAGATGCTGGAATTTCAAGCAACGCACATCCAGGTTGCTGGTAAACGCAGCAGGCCAGGCAGCATCTCTAGGAAGAGGTACAGTTGACGTTTTGGGCCGAGACCCCTCATCAGGACTAACTGAAAGAAGAGGTAGTAAGAGATTTGAAAGTGGAAGGGGGAGGGGGAGATCCGAATTAATAGGAGAAGACAGGAGGGGGAGGGATGGAGCCAAGAGCTGGACAGTTGATTGGCAAAAGGGATATGAGAGGATCATGGGACAGGAGACCTAGGGAGAAGGAAAAGGGGGAGGGGGGAAGCCCAGAGGCTGAGCAAGGGGTATAGTGAGGGGGACAGAGGGAGAAAAAGGAGAGAGAGAAAAAAAAGTGTATATAAATAAATAAATAAATAATGGATGGGGTACAAGGGGGAGGTGGGGCATTAGCAGGTTAGAGAGATCAATGTTCATGCCATCAGGTTGGAGGCTACCCAGACGGAATATAAGGTGTTGTTCCTCCAACCTGAGTGTAGCTTCATCTTTACAGTAGAGGAGGCCGTGGATAGACATATCAGAATGGGAATGGGACGTGGAATTAAAATGTGTGGCCACTGGGAGATCCTGCTTTCTCTGGCGGACAGAGCATAGGTGTTCAGCGAAACAATCTCCCAGTCTGCGTCGGGTCTCGCCAATATATAGAGGGCCGTATCAGCAGCACCAGATGCAGTATATCACCCCAGCCAACTCACAGGTGAAGTGTCACCTCACCTGGAAGGACTGTCTGGGGCCCTGAATGGTAGTGAGGGAGGAAGTGTAAGGGCATGTGAAGCACTTGTTCTGCTTACAAGGATAAATGCCGGGAGGGAGATCGGTGGGGAGGGATCGGGCGGGACGAATGGACAAGGAAGTTGCAAAGGGAGTGATCCCTGTGGAAAGTGGGGGGGGGGGAGGGAAAGATGTGCTTAGTGGTGGGATCCCATTGGAGTTAGCAGAAGTTACGGAGAATTATATTTTGGACCCGGAGGCTGGTAGGGTGATAGGTGAGGACAAGGGGAACCCTATTCCTAGTGGGGTGGCGGGAGGATGGAGTGAGAGCAGATGTGCGTGAAATGAGGGAGATGCATTTGAGAGCAGAGTTGACGGTGGAGGAAGGGAAGCCCCTTTCTTTAAAAAAAGGAGGACATCTCCTTTGTCTTGGAATGAAATGCCTCATCCTGAGAGCAGATGTGGTGGGGACGGAGGAATTGCGAGAAGGGATTTTACAAGAGACAGGGTGAGAAGAGGAATAGTCCAGATAGCTGTGAGAGTCAGTAGGCTTATAGTAGACATTAGTGGATAAGCTGTCTCCAGAGGTAGAGACAGAAAGATCTAGAAAGGGGAGGGAGGTATCAGAAATGGACCAGGTAAACTTGAGGGCAGGGTGAAAGTTGGAGGTAAAGTTAATGAAGTCAACGAGCTCAGCATGCGTGCAGCGAAGGGAAATTGGGGAACAGATACCAGTATAGGCTTGGAACATAGATTGTTCCACAAAGCCAACGAAAAGGCAGGCATAGCTAGGACCCATACGGGTGACCATGGCTACACCTTTGGTTGGGAGGAAGTGGGAGGAGTTGGAGAAAATCGACACTTCGGGTCTTCATCGTCACTGGAAAGGAAGGGTCTCGGCCGGAAACGTCCACTGTTTATTCCTCTCCATAGATGCTGCCCGACCTGCTGAGTTCCTCTGGCATTTTGTGCGTGTTGCTCTGGATTTCCAGCATCTGCAGAATCCCTTGTGTATATCGTGGCAATAGTTCGATAGGCACTGATTAATACCTACAGTTTAAAAAAGAGATTGCCTGGGTAAACCGTTGTGATTCGATGTTTCGTTCGCTGAAGTTCAGCGAGGAGGAAATTTGAACACCCTTCCTGTGATTACCGTTTCCCCTGCTCGCCCATTCATTGCAGGTGCGACGGGTCTTTAAAACTTCACGCTCGACTTCATCCTCACCGCAACGTGTCGGAACAGACCGCAAATTTTCAGCACCAACAAGCAGCTAAGTTAGTGGGTGGAGTGGGGGGAAGTCCTTGGTATTTCACAACGGGGGGTTTTGTTTCTAGCCTTGTCTGACGAACAAGACCCCGCCGAGATGCGTTTGTAAACAGTCACTTGGAAACGAAACAGTGCCGAGAGGGAGGCGAGCGGGCTCTAATTGGACACTCCCCTGTCGGCTTCCCCCCGGCGCTGGGAAGAAACGCCAAGACGTGGATTTTCCTCGCAGGCATCAGGCGGGAGGTGCTCGGCAGCAGCGAGCTGGCATTCGGTGTTCAAACGCGAGCACCGGGAGGGTTGCAGAGAGGTGAGCCACCTCATGAACCGCAAAGGAGCCGGGGCCGTACCTGGAGAGAGAGGGTCGCGCAGCGCGGCGTGCTAACAGGTAAGAAGAGGTCGGTGTCAGATACACTGAATGCTGGCGGAACTCGGCAGGTCAGGCAACATCCATAGAGAGGAATAAAGAGCCGAGACCCTTCATCAGGTTAGAGTCAGCCTAGGTCCAAGGAGAGAGGAGGACGAGCTCGGCGAGGAATTGTCCCCGCTCCGGCACAGGGCAGGGACGGCTTTGTCGGAAAAGCCACGCAAACGGCTGCAGAGTCAGGAACACCGGATCGCGAAGTGCGCTCCCGTGACAAACGCGGTGGACTGACGACCATGTTCACACCTTCCCCATAAAACACCAGAGTTTTTCCACTTTTGATTTAGCATTCTGTCAAACAGCGGCCGATTCCACTCACTTTTCAGAACTTCGGTTACCGCGCTAAGACTTAACTCGCGAATTCCACACTAAGTGTGCTGTTGCTATGTGGTTTTATTGTGTTTCGCCATTCCAGTTTTCTAACAAAACCCCACAAATCAACTAAAAGTGCTTCTTTTTTCATTCGTAAGTTTGTTATTTGCCCGGAGCGTAAACTATTCTAAACGACAGTGAATTAAGAAAAAGAAAACGCCTTCAAACGCTATGTTTACCCACAAGAGTTTCCCCAGAGGAACTAATTCCTCTTTTAAGGACGACAACTCGTGTCCTGTTTTATCTATCTTTATTTTTGTATTTACAGTTTATCATCTTTTGCATATCGGTTGTCAGTCTTTGTGTAATTTTCCCATCGTGTTTCTTTGTACCTATTGAGAACGTCAGCGATAAAAAAAAACGAATCTCAGGGTAGTATTTAGCGACATAAAGGCACTTCGATAATAAAGTTACTTCGAACTTTTTCCTGGAGGTGGTCCTCGGGATCAGCGGAATAAAACGACAAGGGGTTGAAAGGTAGAGTTTTAAAACGATAAGGTTACCGCGTCTGCTATTTGTGAAGGTCGCTGCTTGTAGAGACGTGGGGGTGAGCCCCTGCGTGCAGGGAAACGCCGAGGGGAGAGCAGGGCGCTTCCCCCTCTGTGCGCGTCCCGGGTCTCCGGGGACGTGAGTGGGCCGGCGGCGCTGCCGGTCCATCTGCCGTTCACTTGCGTGAACCGCGGTCAGCCGAAACACTCCACGGAACACGGCCCATCAAACTACAGCGATCCACGTTTCTCCCCGGCGGTGACCTAACACCGCAAAGCAAAGTCAAAATAAATTTACTTTCAAAGTACATGTACAACGCTGAGATTCACTTTCTCTCGGGCATTCACAAAGAAACAAAACATAATAATAACAAATAAGCAATAAATATCGGGAACGTGAGGTGAAGAGTCCTTGAAGTGACCCCGTGTGTTGTAGGAAGCGTTCAGTGATGGGGTGAGTGAAGTTCAGAGGATTGGCTTGCTTCCTTATAAAAGCCGCTTGGTGGGATGGTGGGATTCAGCGTGCGTTTTTCCATGCTGCCACTAACCCGGGGAACTTCTCCCAAGTTTCGCTTTAAGAGACAAGCACCGCCCAGACCTGAGATTATATGTCAGCGATTACTTACTGAGAGAATAGACCCTTCCAGCCGCACCGCCCATCACCCCCCACCAACCCCGATTTAACCCTAAACTAATCACGGGACAATTTACAATGACCAGTTAACCTACTCTGGTCGTCTTTGGACCGTGGGAGGAAAGCGGGGTCCCGACGAAATCCCTCGCATTCCGGGGGCAGGACGTGCGGAGACTCCCTGCGGGGGGGACGCGGGGATTCGAACTCCACCGCCCCGAGCTGTAATAGAGTACGCAACAAGGATGGGAGCTGCATAGAATCAGTTCGAAAATCATCTCTAGATACCTCAAGTTATTAAAAATCTATAAAAATGTAAAATTTTCATGAGATTCCAGAAGAGCAGGAATGCGAAAAATGCATCAAGTTAACACGGGCGGTGCAGACGCTGCCTCACGGCGCCAGGTTTCAAGATAGTTTAATGTCATTTCTAATACACAGGTGTGAGGGAGAATGAAATAATGGTTACTCCGGATCCGATGCAGCACAAAAATCACAATAAGATAAAGAACACGGAGAATAATAGAAAAAAATAAAATGAATATAAGGCAGTCTATATTCATAGCCGGGTGGCAGGGTGGAGATGGGTCTCTGCCAAAGGAGGTGTAAGGCGCTCCTCCTCTCCGCTAGCCTGCAGGTTATCCCTGGGGAAGGTGTAGCACCTGCTTAACTCTCTCTCCTCCACCCTCACAACCCTCCCCACCCCACCCCCCTCCCAATCGATCAGGGTAGGATGAATCCATGGGAGCATATGGTGGATGGTGGTATGAGTAGCTACCTCAGCTCCTGGTTATGCAACCATTGATGCCAGGCGGACAATCCCTGAAGAGTATTGATAGTGATTGGGGTCACCCGTCTTGTGAAGACACTGCCCAGAAGAAGCCAATGGCAAACAACTTCTGTAGAAAAAAAATGGCCAAAAGCAACCGTGGTCATGGACAGACGCTGATTGTCCACGACGTACCACACAGCAGACGATAATGATGATAGATTGTATGTCCACAAAGTGACACAAGGCAGAAGGTGACTGACAGGAAATGATGAAGGAGTGGTGGTTGACTGTGTGGAGAGGTGGGTGAGTGGGTGGAGGTGTTGATCAGCCTTGCTGCTTGGGGTAAGTGACTGGTTTTGAGTCTGGTGGCCTTGATGTCGATGCCACCAGACGCTGGCTCGATGTTGACCTCAGGTGCTGTTGCTGTGGAGTCTGCACACTCTGCCTGTGACCGTGCTGGTTTTCCTCCCGGGTGCTCCAGTTTCCTCCAACATCACAAAGATGTGCAGACCGGTAGATCATAAACAAGGGATTCCGCAGGTGCTGGAAATCCAGAATAACACACACAAAAAGCTGGAGGAACTCAGCAGGTCAGGCAGCATCTGTGGAGAGGAATGAGTGTTTTGAGGTTTCTGCCTTCTGCCCCCTTCCTTTCCAGTCCTGATGAAGGGTTTGAGCTAAAATATCAACTCTTTATACCTCTCCATGGATCCTGCTGAGTTCCTCTGGCACTCTGTGTGTGTGTATATGTGTGTTACTCTGGGCTTCCAGCATCTGCAGAATCTCTTGTGTTTATGATGTAATGCTGAGACCTTATACGGTTTTGGTCTGACTGCATTTGGAGTACAGTATTGTGAGCAGTTTTGGGCTCCTTATCTAAGAAAGGATGTGCTGGGGGTCCAAAGGAGATTTGTGAGAAGCATTCTGGCAATGAAGGAGTTAATGTATGAGGAATGTTTGACCTTTCTCGGCCTGTTCCCACTGGAGTTTAGAAGAATGAGGTGGGGTGGGGGGATCTCATTGAAAAGCCTAGGCAGAGTGGACATGCATACAATGTTTCCAATACTGTGAGTGTCCACGACCAGGGGCACAGCCTCAGAATATAGGGATGAGGAGGAACTATTTTAGCTAACTGGTGGAAATTCTGTGGAATTCATTGCCACAGGCGGCTTTGGAGGCCAAATCATCAGATATATTTAAAGCAGAGTTTGATAGGCTCTTGATTCATAAGGGTGTCAGTGAATATGAGGAGAAGCCAGAAGAATGGGCCATGATGGAATGGCAGAGCAGACTCCATGGGCCAAATGACCTAATCCTGCCCCTGTGTCTTATGATTTTATGGCAGCAATCCCTGTTATATTCTTCCTCTAGATACCCTGCCATGTTGGTTTGCACAATCAGTAAGTGGATTCAAAGATTCAAAAATCTCCTATGACAATTGCATCTCTCTTCAAAAATGCCATGGATACTTCCCCATTCATTTTCAGCCTTTGGTGACATACCAGATCTCCTCAAACTCCCAATGAGGTAGAGCTGCTAGAATGCCTTCTTCAGGATTGCATCAATATGTTGTGCCCAGGATTGATCCCCTGAGATGTTAACACTCAGGAACTTGAAGCTGCTCACCCTTTCCACTGCTGGCCCCTCAAAGGTAAAAAACACCAGGCCCATCCATGTCGTCTTTCTCGATCTCAGCAGAAGCTGGCATGATACAGTTGCATAGTGGTTAGTGTAACATGATTACAGCACCAGCAACCGGGGTTCGATTCCTGCCACTGCCTGTGAAGAGTTTGCATGTTCTTCCCACGACCGCGTGGGTCAGTAGGCTGACTGGCCACATGGTTTCAATCGGGCAGCGGGGACTTGTTGGGCCGGAAAGACTTGTTACTGTGCTGTATCTCTATATTAAGCAATGAAGTAGTTAATTTGATTCTACCCTGCCTCGGCATCACGACTCAACATTACTCAGACACTTGCCTTAGATAACAAGACTATTTCGCCTCCTTTCCCTTCCTAGCCTAAACACAGGCAGAAATGATGGAAACATTCAGTGGCCTCCGGGGAGAATCGGGATCAGTGTTTCAGGTCCTTACATCAGAAGCATAATTTTTAACCCCTGCAAGCTGACCACAGCTCGAGTACTTTGCACTGGCAATGTAAGAGTGACCTAGAGACACATGACAGCAACCAGAAACTGTTGTCGTCTGACTCAGGTTTAGTATCTCTGTCTTGTGTGTTGTGAAATGTGTTGTTTTGTGGCAGCAGTTCTGTGCAAAGACATAAAATTACTATAACGTGCAAAGTAAATAAATAATGCAAAGAAGAATAATGCGGGAGTGTTCACGGACCACTCAGAAATCGGATTGTGGAGGGGAAGATGCTGCTCCTGACTCAGTGAGTGTGGGTCTTCAGGCTCCCGTACCTCCTCCTCGGTGGTAGTAATGAGCAGAGGGCTTATTCCAGGTGGAGAGGATCCTTAATGATGGGTGCAGCTTTCTTGATGCATCATCTCTTGAAGATGTCCTTGACGGTGAGGAGGGTTGTGCCATAGCTGACTCTGTAACCCTCTGCAGCCTCTCACATCTTGTGCATTGGAGCCAGATCTCCACCTGCACATCTGTAGAAAATTTAAAGTGTCTTTGGTGACATATCAGATCTCCTCAAACTCCCAACGAGGTAGAGCTGCTAGAATGCCTTCTTCAGGATTGCATCAATATGTTGTGCCCAGGATCGATCCCCTGAGATGTTACCACTCAGGAACTTGAAGCTGCTCACCCTTTCCACTGCTGGCCCCTCAAAGAGGACTGTTGTGTGTCCTCCCAATGTCACCTTCCTCAAGTCCTCAATCAGTTCACCATTAGTTCACTAGCAAGGTGCAGTGGGCTCTCAGACCTGGGTGTTGGTCTTGGTGAGGGTGGTGAGCCATTCTCAGACCTAATGCCATGATGGAAAAGGGAACAACCAGGGACAGCTCCTCTCTGCACACAGCTGGTGTCTCATCAGATATATGGTATCAGATACTGTTGGGCAGGACACAGGCAGAAGAGGTTCTGTAGATGCTGGAAATCCAGAATATATATATAAATATCTCACACACACACACACACACACACACACACACACCAGGTCAGGCAGCATCTATTGGAAGGAATAAAGAGTTGATGTTTTGGGCCGAGACCCTTCAACCAGATGCTGCCTGACCTGCTAGTACCTCCAGCAAGAGAAAATCTGCAGATGCTGGAAATCAAAGTAATACACACAAAATGCTGGAGGAACTCAACAGGACCCAGGCAGCATCTATGGAAAAGATTAAACTGTTGACACTTTGAGCCGAGACCCTCCAGCATTTTGTATCTGTTACTGACAGGACACTGGCTAGCCTTCCCCACCGTTACCTCTCACACATAGGAAGTAGTGGTGTGATTAGTGTGTGGATTAATTCAAAAGCTTTCCAGAAGTTAACACTTTAAAAGTTTCTCATTTCTACTGCTCTTGGGTAACTTCCAAAACCTGCGTTGCAAATAACATCATAAAATAATTAAATTGTGATCTAAAACTGGAATGTGGATGCCTTATTGTGAATTGAACTGTAAGCAAATATAAATAGTGCCAAATTTCAGAGCAGTAGTCCGATGAGGAAATAGAAACCTCACTAGCAAACAGTACAAGTTGAAAAATTAATGTTCAATGCTAGAAGCAACACACATCAAAGTTGCTGGTGAACGCAGCAGGCCAGGCAGCATCTCTAGGAAGAGGTACAGTCGACGTTTCAGGCCGAGACGTCGACTGTACCTCTTCCTAGAGATGCTGCCTGGCCTGCGCAACTTTGATGTGTGTTGCTTGAATTTCCAGCATCTGCAGAATTCCTGTTGTCCAATGCTAGAACTTGTGGGAGCTCGCCTGCCATCTTCTGCCACCTAGTGGTGAATTAACAGTAACACAGCAGTCACCTTAACTGGCAAGTTAAATTCAATGTCCAAATTACATTTATTATCAAAGTACATATATGTCACTATATACAACAATGAGATTCATTTTCTTCCAGACATTCAAAATAAATTCAAAGGAATACAATAGTCAATGAAAAGCTGCACACAAAGACAAACAACCAATGTGAAAAAGACAACAAATTGTGTAAATACAAAAAGACAAAATAACAATAATAGATAAATAAGCAATAAATAATATTGATTTATAGAGTCCTTGAAAATAAGTTATAAGGTTGTGAGGACAGTGGGGACCTCAGTGTTGGGGTGAGTGAAGTTATCCATGCTAGTTGAAGAGCCTGCAGATTGAGGGGTGGTAACTGTTACCTCGGGCTCCTGTACCTCCTTCTCAATTGCGGGAGTGAGGAGAGAGCTCTTTTGTCCAAGAGCCTGATGGTGGAGGGGTAATAACTGTTCCTGAACCTGGTGGTGTGGGTCCTGAGGCTCCTGTTCCTTCTTCCCGATGGCAGCAGTGAGATGGCCCGGATTGGTGTCGGGGGAGAGGGGGTGGAGGGGTTCTTTGACGATGGATGCCGCTTTCCTGCAACAGGCTCCTTGTAGATGAGCTCAATGGTGGGGAGGGCTTTACCTATGAAGGAGATTATAGATTAAAAATTAAGATTAGATTTATTTGTCACATGTATATTGAAACATACAGTGAAATGTGTATGTTTCTCCTAACACACTGCTTGCCATTCTCCCCATGCTAATGCTAACCAACCATCAAACCTGCAGATAAGAGGGGGGCGGGTGCTGTAGTTGTTTGCGGACTGACCGCTACCTTGGTGAGGCCAGGCCACACTCTTAAACACCTCCCCTTACTTACCCCTCAAACAGTACCCCACTAAGGAGCACCAGGCCATTGTCTCCCGCATCTTTACTGACCTTATTAACTCAGGATCTCCCACCCACTCCCACCAGCCTCATAGTTCCCTCACCCCACTCCCCCCATTTCTACCTCCTACCCAAAATCCGCAAACCTGCCTGTCCAGGTAGACCCATTGTTTCAGCTTGTTCCAACCCGTCCGGACTTATACCTCGACTCAGCTTTACCCACACCCCCTCCGGTTCAGTCCCTTCCTACCTACGTTTGGGATACTTCACATGCTCTGGAACTTTTCAATGACTTCAGGTTCCCTGGTCACAGTTATCTGATTTTCACCACGGACGTCCAGTCCCTATACACCTCCGTCCCCTAACAGGGAGGTCTTAAAGCTCTCCATTTCTTTCTAGATAACAGACCTAACCTGATACCCTCCACCACCGTTCTCCTCCATCTGGTGGAACTAGTCCTCACTCTCAATAATTTCTCCTTCGGCTCCTCCCACCTCCTTCAAACAAAAGGTGTAGCCACGGGCACTCACATGGGTCCCAGCTATGCCTGCCTTTTTATCAGCTGCATGGAACAGTCTATGTTCCAAGCCTATCACTCCCCAACTTTTCCTATGCTACATTGACGTCTGCATTGGTGCTGCTTCCTGCACCCATGCAGAGCTCGTCGACTTCATCCATTTTGCCTCCAACTTCTACTCTGCCCTCAAATTTACTTGCTCCATTTCTGACACCTCCCTCCCCTTTCTCAATCTCTCTGTCTCTGGAACTTCTGCCATTTCTGATGGGATTCAACCACCAAGCACATCTTTTCCTCCCCCCCCCCCCCCCACCACCTTCTGCTTTACACAGGGATCCCATTCTATGCAACTCTCTTCTCCATTCAGAAAGTTGAGGTGTTGTTTGTGATGGTACTTAATGTGCTGGTCCTGGGACAGATCCTCTGACATGATAACGCCAAGGAATTAAAAGTTACTGACCCTCTCCACATCCCATTTCCTAATGAGGACTGGCTCATGGACCTCCAGCTTCCTCCCAAGACCATAAAACCAGAAGACATAGAGACTGAATTGGCCTATCCATCGAGTCTGCTCCGCCATTTCATCATGGCTGATCCATTTTCCTCTCAACCCAATTCCCTGCCTTCTCCCTGTAATCTGTCACTCCCTGACTAATCAAGAACCTATCAACCTCTGTCTCAAATTCATCCAATGACGAGGCCTCTACAGCCGTCCCTGGCAAAGAATTCCACAGATGCACTACCCTCTGGCTAAAGAAATTCCTTCTCATCTCTGTTCTAAGTGAATGTCCCTCTATTCTGAGGCTGTGCCTTCTGGTCCTAGACTCACCCACAATAGGAAACATCGTCCCTACATCCACTCTATCTAGGCCTTTCAGCATTTGATAGGATTTAATGAGATCCCCCCTCATTCTTCAAAATTTAATGAGTACAGGCCCGTAACATCAATCACTCCTCATACAATAAGCCTTTCATTCCTGGAATCATTCAAGTGAAACTCTTCTGAACCCTCTCCAATGTCAGCACATCCTCTCTTAGATAAGGGCCCAAACTGCTCACAATACTCCAAGTGAGGCCTCACCAGTGCTTCATAAAGCCTCAACGTTACATCTTTGCTTTTATATTTGAGTCCTCTTAAAATTGCATTTGCCTTCCTCACCACCAACTTCACCTGCAAATTAACCATATAGCCATATAACAATTACTGCACGGAAACAGGCCATCTCAGCCCTTCTAGTCCGTGCCGAACTCTTACTCTAACCTAGTCCCACCGACCTGCACTCAGTCTATAACCCTCCATTCTTTTCCTGTCCATATAGCTATCCAATTCAACTTTAAATGATAATATCAAACCTGCCTCAACCTTTAGTGAATCCTACACAAGGACTCCCCAGTCCCTTTGCACCTCAGTTTTTTGAATTTTCTCTGCATTTAGAAAATGGTCAACCCTTTCATTTCTTCTATCAAAGTGCATGACTATACATGTCCCGACACCGTATTCCATCTGCCACTTCTTTGCCCATTCTCCTAATCTGTCTAAGTCCCTCTGTACCCTCTCTTCTTCCTCAAAACTACCTCCTCCGCTCCCCCCTCCCACTCACCTAGCTTCATATTGTCTGCAAACTTGGCCACAAAGCTATCAATTCTATCATCCAATTGATTGATGATAAGTGAAAAGAATCTGTCCCCACACAGACCCCTAGTCACTGGCACCCAACCAGAAAAGGCCCCCTTTATTCCCACTTTTTGCCTCCTGCCAATCAGCTAATGCTTTATCCATGTCAGTATCTTTCCTGTAATTCTTGTTAATCAGTCTCATGTGCAGCAAAGGCCTTGCTCCTGTAGTCAATCATTTCTTTGGTTTTTGTGATGTTGAGCAGGAAATTGATGTTGCAGCATCATTCAGCCAGATTTTTGATCTTCTACATCAGGAGATTTCCTGCCTTTCCATTTATTAAAGGCAGGATTTAAGTACAGTTTTAGCTTGCACTTCAATAACAAATTCGAATGTTTATTAATTCTTTCCCAAACAATTGGTATGCGGAGAAATAACATGAATGTAGCCTTGTTCGTTTGTACTCTTAAGAAGCCTGTTTTTACATCAGCACAGGGGGCGTGGTAGCATATTAGCTAGAGTAATGCTTCATGGCTCCACTGATCGGATTTCATTTCCTGCCGCTGTCTGTAAGGAGGTTTCATACTCTCCCTTGACTGCGTGGGTTTTCTCCGGGTGCTCCGGTTTCCTCCCACATTCCAAAGATGTACTGGTTATAGTCAGTGAGTTGTGGGTTTGCTACGTTGGCACCAGAACCATGGCCACACTTGCGGACTGCCCCGGAAGGTGTTGGTCATCGACACAAATGATGCATTTCACTGTATGTTTCGATTTCCGACGTACTGTATATGTGGCGAACGTACGGTGACGGCGTTCGGACCCAGCGTGGCGGTCGCGCTTCACGGAGGGACTGCGTTTGTGTGGCTGCTCTCCTCAGTGCTGATGGGAGGACGTTTTCAAAATTCTGAGGTTCATGTGATTATTGGACTGCGGTTTATGTTGGCCTCCTTCAGTTTTCGGTCTTTCCTTTCTCGTTGCTGATTGGTGGGTAGGCGATGTGTTGGTTTTTGTGCGAGGAAGCAGGTTGGGGATTTGAGGTCTGACCTTGTTGCTGTTTTTCTGTGTGGGGGATCTGTGAGTTTTTTGTGTTTGTGACAGAGAGACAGGTTGGGAGTTTGATGTTATTGTTGCTGGGTTTTTTTCTGCGAGGAAGGGGTTTGGGGGTTTGAAGTTATTGTCGCTGTTTTTTTTGCGATGGAAGGGTTTGGGGTTTTTGATATTCCAGCTTCTGTTATATGGGTGGAAATCTATTAGTTTTTTTGCAAGGGAGGGGATTGGGGGTTTGGGGATTGCTGTTCCGTTTTCCATGTCAGTGATCTGTTAGTTGTTGTGCGAAGGAGGGGGGGTTGTGAGTTTTGTTTCTTTTTCATGCATGTTGATGTCTTTTCTTTCAACGCCTTCCATTTTTTTTGTATTTCGTAGCTATCTGGAGAAGACAAATATCAGAGTCGTATTGTACATACATACTTTGGCAATAAAATGCAGCTTTAAAACGTTTGAGCCTTTAAAGCTGTTCTTTAGCAGAAAACATACCAACCATTTTAAGAGGATGGAAACAATTATCTTAACTCAAAGTGGTTGGTATGTTTAAAAATACAGGGAACGCTTCAAGTAAGAAACCGTTTACCTTTATGATAATTATGTATTTTCTTCTCAACTAGTTTCACGTTGTAATTTCCCGTTATAGGCTTGTGACCTTCGTAATTCACCAGAGGAGGCAACTACTTCAAAGAGTGTACAACCACGAATTAAATACAGTCAAATCCATATGCAGACTATCGCAGCAAACAGGGTTTGGGAACCTGCTGAGGTTATAAACAAAGCAAAGAGGTTTCTGAAGCTGCGTCTGTCAGTCAGTTTATTGCAGCCATTCTCAATCCCGTCAGGGAAGAGGCTACGTAGCATCCATGCCAGGACCACTAGGCTCAAAAGCAGTTACTTTCCCTGAGCAGTAAGACTGATCAAGTCACTTGGGTCGTCACGGCCAGGGGTGGGCGGGGCGGTGTAGTGGGGTAGTAGGGTGGTGGGGATAAGCTCCCATGACTTATTAAATGCTCCCAGTAGCACGGGTCTTAAGTAGTCTCTGACAACCAAGTCCAGATCCTGGCCTTCATGCGTGGCCTAGCTACTAAGCCTGGCAGAACCATTTCTACTGACTGGAAAAGGGTCAAAGGCGGGCTACGGGCGCCATAAAATCAGTTGCTTCAGCGTGGTTGGCAACTCATCCAGGAGAAGGAAAACTCTGATCCCAAACCTCTACTGCCATGAGGAAGGCTTCGGGAGCGAACCCAGAGGGAAAAATCCAGAGCTGGAGCACCTCAGGCAGCCCGATGTTGCATTCACTGCTGACTGGTAATTCCTGCGATGCTGCTGGTGCCAAACCGTATCGGTCTCTGCTCTTCCTCTGGATTCATCAGCCGCGTGGAGAGGAGGAGCCTGCTGTATGGGCAGCAGCTTGCTCTCCGTACCATGCTGCCCTGACTTGCGTATCTCAGAGACAGCTGAGACGCAGACCCCATGGTCGACCCTTAGCAATGCAGGGCCTCAAGTACTGATGAACACCTCCACGCACTAACTCCACCACTGCGTCATGATTTCTTGTCAGTCACGTTATTTAGCCCCTAGCATCACTTCATGGACATGCAATCAACTATGTACATAATCTATCTTACATATTTTATTATTATTGTGCTCTGTATCTTTTGTTAATATCTTTGTGCTGCATCAGAACTGGAGTAATAATTATTTCTTTCTCGTTCCCCTTGTGTACTGGAAATGGAATTAAACAATCTCTCATCTTGCAGTTGTATGGAGATCTGGGTCACAAGACTTCACTCATATCCCACTCAATCACCTGCCTGCATTGGCCTCAATGGCTGTTGCTCTGGCTCACCTTCAGCGGATGTAACGTGACTGGCTGTGCTCAGTGTGTCACCCTGGTACAAAACCTATCTGTGCAGTCAGTCACTCCACAGGGCTAGTGGGAAATCTGGTCTGTGATTTCAGTCACCCCAACCTGCAAAAGCTCATTTCAGAGAGGTAGCACCATCAATTTGCGGGAGACTTCCGGAGAGGTGGGATGTCTGCAATAGAGTAGCTCCTTAGCAGCTGGCCATCTAGTTTAAATAACGTTAGCTATGCTAATGAACGAATGACACCTGTTAAACTCACCTCAACATGTCTTTTACAGTTTTAACCCACCATAGGCAATAGAAAAGTCACTGTCGCAAACAGTGCAGCGAGCAACACTGTCGTTATTTTGACCCCTATTAGGCAGAGGTACACTTTAGTGTAGTCTGGGGTGACGTATGTTCTATATTTTCTTTTTTTGGAACACTCTGCCACTCTGACTTTTTTTGGAACTCTCTCGCTCTTGCTCTTGCTCTCGCGCGCTCTATCTCTCATGGTCACTCTCACTCCTGCTCGCTCTCTCTCTCACTCTCTCTCTGTCTCTCTCTCTCTCATGGTCTCTCTCTCGTGGTCGCTCTCACTCGCGCTCGCTCTCTCGCGCTTCCTTTCTGGCTCTTGCTCTCTCTCTCTCTCTCGTGGTAGCTCTCTCGCTCTCACTCTCTCTCTCTCTCTCTCTCTCTCTCTCTCTCTCTCTCTCTCTCTCTCTCTCGTGGTCACTCTCACTCACGCTCGCTCTCTCGTGCTTGCTTTCTGGCCCTTGCTCTCGCTATCTCATGCTCGGTCTCAAAAAAATCAATTTCCGGGACATTGTATATAATTTGCGGGCATCAGGGAGCCACTATTAATTTGCCGGAGACTCCCGGAACTTCCGGGAGAGGTGGGAGGTCTGTGATTTTGTGCAGGTTCAGATTCAGATTTACTTACCGCATGCATTCTGAAACATACAGTGAAATGTGTAATTTATGTTCCCCGGTGTCAACATAGCATGCCCACTGTGTTTAGCAGAACCACACAATCAGCAACAACAGCAACAAAACAAGTCCCTTTCCCACTCCCTCCACCCAGGCCAATGAGCTCCAGTCCCAGGCCTGGACTCTCAGACATCGGGGTTCTGAGCTCCAGTCCCAGGCCTGGACTCTCAGACATCGGGGTTCTGAGCTCCAGTCCCAGGCCCGGATTCTCAGATATCGGGCCTCCGAGCTCCAGTCCCAGGCCCGGATTCTCAGACATCGGGCCTCCGAGCTCCAGTCCCAGGCCCGGACTCTCAGACATCGGGGTTCTGAGCTCCAGTCCCAGGCATCAGGGCTCTGAGCTCCAGTCCCACGTCCAGACTGTCAAACATCGGGCTTCCGAGCTTCAGTCCCAGGCCCAGACTCTCAGACATCAGGGCTCCAAGCTCCAGACAAGCTGACTTGGGTCTTTGACCTTCAGGCAAGTGACTTCACTTCAATTTCAGCACTCCTTCAAGGCAAATTTTGGGAAAGTTTTATGTTGATCCCTGAGAGTGGAGGAAGCCCAGACCGGAACTCAAACACCTGATGCCTGAGAGTTCTGGCCAGGGACTGGAGGAGGCTTAGTTCTGTGAAACAAGCACATTCAGCAAAAATTACATTTGGAAATAAATAATGCTTCTTGGCAATTTAATTCTAAGCAAAAATGATTAGTTTATAGCTTGACTGAATGTCATAAGTGTAGGCATAGATAGATAAGAAAGGGTTTTGTATTTATGAAGGGTCTTGGCCCGAAATGTTGACTATGCATTTTCCTCCTTACACTGAGTACAGAGTTAAGGAGCACTACAGTGCAGAAACAGACCCTTCAGCCCATCTAGTCCTTGCCTAGTCCCATTGACCTGCACTCTGTCCATAGCCATCTATCCCTCTCCCATCCATATACCTATCCAAATTTCTCTGAAAACTTGATCTCTAACCCATACCCACCACTTCCACTGGCAGCTCATGCCACACTTTCACTACCCTCTGCTTTTGACTGAGTTGGAAAACTACATACTATTCCCTTCTCAAGAAAGAAAGAAAGTTGAAGTTATATCGGAAGTTGGTGAAGACATAATTGTTGTATTTTGTGCAGTTCTGGTCACCTACCTTCAGGAAATATGTCAATAAGACTGAAAGAGTACAGAGAAAATTTACAAGCACGTTGCCAGGTCTTGAGCACCTGAGTTACAGGGAAAGATTGAATAGGTTAAGACTTTACTCCCTGGAGGGTAGGGGAATGAGAGGAGATTTGATAGAGGTATACAAAATTGTCAGGGGTATAGATAGGGTAAATGCAAACAGGCTTTTTCAACTGAGGCTGGGTGAGACTAGAACTAGAAGTAATGCGTTAGTAATGAAATAACTTGTTTATAGAGCACTTTTCATACGGATGATGTAGTTCAAAGTGTTTTACAATGGGATAAAGGGCAATCATGAAAATAACAGACAAAAAGCTATTGTTAAAAAGCTAGGTTAAATAAATGGGTTTTGAGCATGTGTTTAGAAGTGTCTACTGAGTCTGCATCCCTTATAGTTTTTAAGTACACAGTCCACTGTTTAGGAGCATAGTTCAAAAAAGCTGAACAGCCAATTATCTTTGGCAGGAGATAGTTTAAATTTAAAAGACCAGCAGAAGAAGACCTGAGAGCTCGAGCAGGGTTATAAACTGAAATGATTTTGTGTTATACTCCGGTCCCAGACCATGGAGAGCTTTAAAAACAAGTAAGAGAACTCCAAAATCAATTCTAAAAGATACCGGAAGCCAATGCTGAGTAGCTAGGCGGAATGGGGTGCTCCCTTATCCTGGTTTTAGTTAAAAATCTAGCAGCTGCATTCTGAATGAGTTAAAATTTGTCAGTAGGTTGCTTTGGAAGGCCAGTAAAAAGTGTATTGCAATAAAGTAATCTATTCAATATAAAGGCATGAATTAGTTTCTCAGCATCCTTACGTGCCTTAGCAATATTTCTTAAATGTAGAAATGCTGTTCTAATTAACTTCCTTATGTGGGATTTAAGATTCAAATCTTAATTAAGGATAACATCCAGGCTTGCTCAAGGAGAGCCAAGTTCTCAAATTTAGCAGTAAGTTTATCTCTTTTGGCTTTGGGACCAGCCAAAAGTATTTTATCTTTATTTAGTTTTGGGAAGTTATTGCTCAAACATTTGTTTATTGCAGCCATACCAGAAGTTGGAGAGAATAGGTTGTTATCATCATTGGGCTCACACAAGATGTTCAGTCATGTGTCATCTGCATAACTGTGGAAATCAAGTTTATGTTCTCCAATGCTGTTTCCTAAGGGGATCATGTATACGGAGAAGAGTAGGTTAAGGGTGAAAGGTGAAACGTTTAAGAGGAACTTTTTCACTCAGAAGACTGTGAGAGTGTGGGAATGGTGGTTCTCATTGAGGGGTCAGCAGTGGAAAGGGTGAGCAGTTTCAGGTTTCTGGGTGTCAGTATCTCTGAGGATCTATCCTGGGCCCACCATACTGATGCAATACAAAGAAGGCACGACAGCAGCTATATTTCATGAAGGGGTCTTGGATCCAACATCAGCAGGTTTGGGAACAGTTACCAGGCTCCTGAACCAGTGTGGATAACTATGCTCACCTCAGCTCTGAACCATTCCACAACCTGGAGACTCTTTACAGCTCATTGCCTCAGTATTATTTTTTATTTGCAGTTTGTCTTCTTTTCCACATTGGTTATTTGTCAGTCCTTGTTTATGTATAGTTTTTCATAAGTACTATTTTATTTCTTTATTTTTCTGTATTGCTTGCAAGAAAATAAACATATGAACAAATATGTACTTTGATGATAGATCTTGCTTTGACTTTGGTTCTGTCATGACACTACCTTCAGTGCATCACACAATGTTAGGCTGCTCTATTGGTCGGGGTCGGTCTTAGATGTTGTGTCCCAGCTGTCTACATGATACACAAGCCAGGGCACTACAATATGGGGAGCAAGCTGTTTCACATACAGCAGGCTCCCCCTCTCCATGCAGTTGAGGAATACAAAGGAATGGATACAGTTTGGCACCAGCGAAGTCGCAGGAGATGCCAGTCAGCATTGAACTCAACGTAAGACAGTCTTAGGGAGTCCAGCTCCAGTCTTTTCCTTGGGGCTCACTCCCAAAGCCTTCCCCATGAGTGGGTATAACCACAAGGCAGCGGATGTTTGAGATCAGAGTTTTCTTTCTCTTTGAAGAGCTGCTAACCATGGCTGACGAGCCCCATCTGTTTTTAGGACAACTGGTTTTAAGGTGTTAGTAAACCACCTTTGCTCCTTCTCCTGTCAGTAGAATTGGTTCCGCTAGGCTTAGCAGCCAAGCTGGATGTGAAGGCCATACAATAAGTATTGGTCCAAAATTATATTACAGATCTATGTTTTACTATGTAAGTAAAGCAATTTAAAATTTCTGATATGAGTAGTGTCAGATCTGCACATACAGGTTCCTCCCAATCTCCACCCAAGTAGCAGGAAGCTCCTGCCATTCGTTTCCAACTCGTCACCTGCAGCCTATTTAAACCCAGCTCTCATCCACAATCCTTATTTTCTCGTCGAACCAGCCGGCCTCAACCACTTGCTCCTAGCCTTCACTCTCTCTGCCTAAGGTTTACCTTGTTGCTTGTTGTGTTCACTCTTGCTTTGTGGCCCCTCCTGTCTTGTTATTTTGCAGCTAGTTATTAAAGTTATTGCTCACCACTAAACCATCTCCACTGCTCTACATTTGGGTCAATTCTTGACAAGTTTATTTTATTTTATTTAGAGTTACAGTGCAGACAGGGCCTTCTGGCCCAATGAGCCTACTACCCAGCAACCCTTGACAACCCAGCTTTAACCCTAACCTAATCTCGAGACAATTTACACTGCCCAATCAAGCTATCCAGTACATCTTTGGACTGTAGAAGAATTTGGAGGACCTGGTGAAAACCGCACACAAGCAGTTGATCTGAAAGTATATCTTATATTAAAACTATTTTTTTTGCTTTCTTCACAGAAGAAAATCTGGTCTCACAATGGGAAATCTACCAATTATATTATTCCTTTCCACAAGTACATTGATACTTGCCTTTGAGATTGGCACTGAGAATGACTACACCTGGCACTTACAGAGGGCACCTCAAGTGTTGGACAGAAGAACGAAGACCATCAAACCTCCAAGATTTGCAGCTGAAACCAAATTGTTGCTTAACTCAACCTGTGGGATCGCTTGTCAAAAGAAACTACCGTCACCAACTGTGTCTGACCTTCAGAATTACCTTTCGTATGAGACGGTGTACAGTAATGGGACACGCACAATGACTGAGGTAAACATCAGAGAATTTGATCTGAAGCACGAACTTGAGTACACCAAGGGTAGCAGTTATTCGAGGAGGAGGAAGAGGCAGGTCTTCGGGTTGGACAGCAGGTTCAGCATTAGCCAGAAGCAGTTCGTTACTAACTATCCCTTCAACACTGCGGTGAAAATCTCCACAGGATGTACCGGCATTTTAGTGTCCCGGAAACATGTGCTGACAGCAGCTCACTGCATCCACGACGGCAAAGACTATGCGAAGGGTGCCAAGAAGCTCCGAGTTGGATTTCTAAAGATGAGATCCAAGGGAGGTGGTAGAAGAAGAGGGTCTAAGAGGATTAAGCGATCAACAAAGGATAAGCCGTCTTTCCAGTGGTCCAGGGTCGTCCGCACTCAAGTACCAAAGGGGTGGTTCAAAGGTGTCGGTGAAGATATTGCAATCGATTATGATTACGCCATTCTGGAGTTGAAAAGGGCCCAGAAGCACAAGTACATGGATATTGGCATTAGTCCCCCTGTGCAGAACATGCCAAGCAGCCGGATTCACTTCTCGGGCTTCGACAACGACAGGCCGGGCAAGTTGGTTTATCGGTTTTGCACCGTGTCTGATGAGTCCAATGACCTGCTCTACCAGTACTGCGACGCCCAGCCTGGATCAAGCGGCTCAGGCATCTACATTCGGCTTCGGGATCCCGAGCATCGCGTCTGGAAACGGAAAATCATCGGAGTCTTTTCCGGTCACCAGTGGGTGAAGATCAACGGCGGGCAACAGGACTACAATGTGGCCGTGCGCATCACGCCTCTTAAATACGCACAGATCTGTTTCTGGATACATGGAAACTATGCTGATTGCAGAGATGGTTGATGGAATCTGTTACTCCTGTTACTCACTTTCACGTCCGCGTACTTCTGTACAGACATTGGCCGATCTGGATGATAGTTTTCCACTGAGAGTCATTGAAAAGACAAGTGCAATTTCATCTTGATTATAATAATCTGTTCAGGGTGCTCTAATTTATGAAAATGTAAAATTAACAGCAGCCTTTCGGAGCATATCAATAAATGGGGTGCATTGCCGTCAGATATTCAGTATTTATCTTAGTTAATTATTCATCTGCAGGATTGAGATATTCAAAGCCAGTACAAACCTAATAAGTATTTAGTTAATGGTGTTGAAAGTTCCATGTATTAAAATGTCTCCTTATTCTCATTTCTAATGTTATTTTTAGTGTTGACGGATTCACTGCCACAATCTCTAGATGATTAGAATCAGAATTAGGTCTGTTGTCACTGGCATACAATATGTTGTGAAATTTGTTGTTTTGTGGCAGCAGTACTTTGTAATACGTAGTAATAAAACATAAATTACATTAAGAAATGGAAATAAAAAATCGAGTAGTGCAAAAAGAGGGAAAACATTTAAAAACTAAAAATCATGTGGGAGTGTTCAAGGGTTCATTGTCCATTCAGAAATCTGGTGGTGGAAGGGAAGAAGCTGTTCCTGAAATGGTGAGTGTGTGTCTTCAGGCTCCTGTACCTCCTCCTTGATGGTAGTAATGAGAAGATAGCATGTCTTGGGTGATGGGGGTCCTTAATGATAGATGCTGTCTTTTTGAGTTATCACCTTTTGAAGATGTCTCCAACTGCTGGGGAGGCTAGTGCCGATGATGGAGCTGGCTGAGTTTACAACTTTCTGCAGCTTTTTCTGATCCTGTGCAGTAGCCCCTCCGTACCAAGTGGTGAAGCAACCAGGTAGAATGTTCTCCACGGTACATCTGTAGAAACTTGCAATTGTCTGCTGACAAACCAGTTCTCCTCAAAGACCTAATGAAATATAGCCACTATCGTGCCTTCTTTATCTTATAAACGAAACACTATTCATTCACACTTTAAGCAATTTCTTGTATTAAGCTACTACGGTTTCTGCTGCATCAACATGTCACTTGCATCAAATTTAAAATGTCTTGTAACCTAAGGGGAAGTGATTCTTACCCTTGTACTGATTTTGCATTACATCATTTTCTGTTGAAGATATATGGTAGGTGATCTTCATAGATTTTTCCCCTATTGAAGGGAATATGTTATCATCAATTTTTTTATGACTTTAGCACAAATATGCCTTTTTGTAAATGAACTGCCAAAATGGAATGCATTCTACAGATAGATATAATATAGGTCCTCCCCACGTTCAAAGTAAATTTATTATCAAAATACATATGTGTTTTTAAAATTTTTATTTCAAGATACAGCACAGAGTGGACCCTTTCAGCCCTTCGAGCTGCACTGCCTCAGCAGACCCCGGTTTGACCCTAGCCTATTCATGGGACAATTTACAGTGACCAATTAACCAACATCGTTGGACTGTGGGAGGAAACTGGAGTACCCAGAGAAAGCCCAAGCATTCCACGGTACGGACTCCTTAGAGAAGATGCCGGAATTGAACTCCAAACTCCAAAGCCCCAAGCTGTAATAGTGTGGCAATAACTGCTGCACTACCGTGCAGTATTTATACATTTATACTACTCTGAGATTCATTTTCTTGCAGGCATCCGCAGTAGTACAAGAGAATCAATGGAGAACTACACACAGACTGATTGCTGTCATCTGGTGGTAGCCCGGGCAGTTTGCAAGTGGGAAAGGTGACCATGAACCAAATTCACACACGGCAGAAGATGTCAGTAGCTCCGCGGCAAATTCACCTCAGCCATCTCCAAAACACCTGTTTGTGGGTGGAGGCTGAACCTAAACCAGGCGTTTGTACACAAAGAAGGGCCTGTAGTTACAAAGCTTAGTAAAATTAAAGAGAATACTGCAGCTTGTAAAAGGAATTGAATTCACACAACAAATGTTCACTCAATCAAAGTGTAATTAAATCGATGCAGTGAATGAAAATGTAAATGGGATTTGTTAGTTAAATTTATTTAAGTTTCAACCATCATTTCATTCTTTTCATGACCTCTGTCTCCTCTGAACCCATAAAAAGTATTGAGGTAGTGATAAGTCAAAGTACTATAGAATCTAGCACTTTCGTAGCCATCCACTAAAAATGCCTTATTCAAGGTTCAAGATTGTCTAACGTCATTTCCAGCACATAGTGTAAATGCAAACAAAATAATTGTTATTCTGGATCCGATGCAGCACCAAAGAAACACAGTAAAATAAAGAACACAATAATTTTTAAAAAACAATAAATATTGATACTTAAGGTAGCTTACAGACATAATTGATTGTATGTCTGTAAAGTGATGCTGAGCACAGGAGTGTCTGTACATAAGGTGACTGACAGCAAATGATAAAGTAGTGGTGGTTGGGGGTGTGGAGGGGTGGGTTAATGGGTCGAGGTCTAATCAGCCTATGGTGTTACAGGAGTGAATGATACTTCAATGGGATTTGTCATTCTGTATGGCAAGGCAAATCAAATCAATCTCTTTAAAAATGTGTTGTCAGAAGCTTATATTTTTCAATTGCATCGAGCTAACTGTGTAGATTAGAAACTAACGCTTCAAGTATCAACCTGATCATTTGATTGCTAACAGCACATCACTCTTATTTATACAGAGAACAATGACAAAGATCTATTGGTTTGTATTCATGAAGAAGGTAGACAAAATGACAATGTTTCAGAACTTGTATCTGGGCAGAGTGGTAAAACCCTGAACATTTCCTGGCAAATTCTGTTCTTTGAAACCAGATACAGAATTCTGTCCTAAACAAAAACTTGAGTAATATTAGCTTACTCCTATTGCAGGAGGACAAAAGTATTGAGTGAGGCAGAGAATGCCATAGATGTTCGGTGAGAGTAAGAGTTCGGCACGGACTAGAAGGGCCGAGATGGCCTGTTTCCGTGCTGTAATTGCTATATGGTTATATGTGAGGTATGGTCAGGTGCCATGGTGACCGAGCGGTTCGCGCGATGCTCAGGGTGTTGGAGTTCAGAGTTCGGACTTCAATTCCGGCATCCATTGTAAGCAAGTTTATACGTCCCTTCACACGTGTTTGTGCATTCCCCCCCCCCCCCGCCAGAGCTCCGATTTCCTCCCACAGTCTAGAGACTTACTGGTTAGTGGATTAATTGGTCATTGTAAATTGTCCTGTGATAAGGCTAGGGTTAAATCAATGGGTTACTGGGTGCCACAGCTCAAAGGGCTGGAAGGGCCAGTTCCACACTGTATCTCTAAATAAATAAATATATATATACGAATAATAATGTCTGTGAAACGTTTGAGGAAAGTTCTACCACTTTAGAAGGGCTGGAGCTACCCTATCTGTTGCACTCACTGTCATTGCAGGTTAGGTGACAGTAAAGATTAAATAGGGAAAAAAAAGGTATTTACCTAAGAATTGTAAAATGGTGCACACTGTTAACTCTTAAAAAATAAATACAGCTACACTCAAAGCACAACACCATTGAGGGAATTCTACACAACACTTCAAGGAAATATTTAAATAATGATGGTCATTAACAAATAGAACTTGAAGTCATTTATTTTGAATTAATGACAAGCACACAAAAATTTAATTTATTTGTTAGAATTAGATTTTGATTAACGATATTCAAGAAAATCACTGATTTTTCTATTTGAAGTGTACAATGAGAATATGTTTACCTAAGATAATTAGTAATTAAGTTCATTGTTTTAGAAAAATAATCCAGCTGGGTAATAGCTGATGATGGCCATTAAATAAAGACATAAAAATAAAGATTAGCTTTATTTGTCACATGTACATCGAAAAATTGAAACACCCAGTGAAACGTGTTGCTTGTGTCAAATCGTATCAGTGAGGATGTGCTGGGGGCAGCCACAAGTGTCACCGGGCTGCTGGCACCAACACAACATGCCTGCAGCTAACTGGCCCTTATCAGTATGTTTTTGGAATGTGGGAGGAAACCAGAGCATGTGGGGGAAACCCACGCAGTCACAGGGAGAACGTACAAACTCCTTACAGCCTGCAGCAGGAACTGAACCCCGATCTTACAGCTGCCACTGTGAAGCAGTTTCTGCTCTACCGTGCTACTCGAAATTCATTAAGGGAAAAGAATAACTAAACCCAGGTAATTTTGTTGTTTTTTTTTTGCTTTGGGCAAAATATAAGTTGCTTTGCATATTTGCTCTTAAGTGTCATTTTAAAATAAAACTCTGAAATGCATGGTTAGATAGTGGTACTTTTGATAGATCCACTGTTCTGATGTACAGTATATTGTGTAAGACATGATCTATGAATTTCACTGTATGTCGAGCAGAAAAATACAGATCTTCTCTGTTCTTGGTTATCTGTTGTGTTTTTTATTGTTGGAAATAGACACTTAATATACAAAATACTCTCTGTGATCACTTTATTAGATACAGGAATAGAACCCTTGAGGTCGTCTTCTGCTATAGCCCATCCTCTTCATGGTTTAAAGTGTTGTGCATTCAGGGACGCTCTTCTGTACACCACTGTCGTAACACATGGTTACCTGAGTAGGAACATGGACGGCTACAGCACAGGAACAGGCCATTCAGCCCACAATGGTGCGGCCCATCCACTTTGAGGTTTGACATGTGTGTTAAGAGATGTTCTTCCGCACACTCACTATTTAACACACAGTTATTTGAGTTACTGTCACCTTTAATCGGACTGGCCATTCTCCTCTTACCTCTCTCATTGACAAAGAATTTTTGCCCACCAGATTTTTTTTTTTTGCTTTTTTGCACCATTCTCTGTAAAGACCGCTGTGCATGAAAATCGCAGGAGATCAGCAGTTTATCAGAAACCAAAACCACCCTGTCTGCCACCAACAATCATTCCACAAAGCCACTTAGACCATATCTTCCCACCCCTGATAGTTTATTCTGAACAACATCTGAACCTCTTGACCATGTCTACATGCACTGAGTTGGCTGCAACATGATTGGCTGATTAGATATTTACATTAATGAGCAAGTGTAAAATGGCTACTGAGTATCATGACACATTTTACATACAAACCATTATTATTTGAGTTCATTCATGCATTGAATTGTCTGTAAGTCTAGGTACCAGTTAATTCAATTATTTATTAAATATTCCTGCAAGATCACTAAATATCACTGTGATTCATTCACTCATTATGTGCTGTATCATATGACATAGGTGACTGTGGTCTTTCCACGACAATGATTGTTCTTGGCAAATTTTTCTACAGAAGTGGTTTGCCATTGCGTTCTTCTCGACAGTGTCTTTACAAGATGCGTGATGTTAATCATGATCAATACTCTTCAGAGATTGTCTGCCTGGCGTCAGTGGTCGCAGAACCAGAACTTGTGATATGCATCATCTGCTCATATTGCCATCCACCTCCTGCTCGCATGGCTTCATGTGACCCTAATCAGGGGGCTAAGCAGGTGCTACACCTTGCCCAAGGGGGACCTGCAGGCTAGCAGAGGGAAGGAGCACCTTACACCTCCTTTGGTAGAGATGTATCCCCATCCTCCCACCCAACTAGTGATAATGATAGTAATTACTATGATTACATTGTTCAATTAAAACAGAAAATGCTTAGCGGGTTAGGCAGCATCTGTGAAGGCAGAAATATTTCAGAACAATAAGCTTTCATCAGAGCTGACCATTTCTGTCACAGGCTGGGAGGGCTGCATGTCATAGAGAAGTACAGCACAGAAACAGGACCTTCGGCCCATCGAGTCCATACCGAAACCATTTAAACTGCCTACTCTCATCGACCTGCCCCAGGACCCCAGTCTTTCATAACCTTACTATCCATGTACCTATCCAAACTTGTCTTAAACATTGAAATTGAGCTCGCATGCACCACTTGTGCTGGCAGCTCATTCCACACTCTCATGACCCTCTGAGTGAAGAAGTTTCCCCTCATGTTCCCTTTAAACTTCTTACCTTTCACTCATAACCATGACCTCTGGTTGGAGTCCCATCCAACCTCACTGGAAAAAACCTACTTGCATTTACCCTGTCTATACCCCTCATAATTTTGTGTAGCTCTATCGAATCTCATCTCATTCTTCTAGGTTCTGAAGCATACAGTCCTAAACTATTCAATCTTTCCTTATAACTCAGGTCCTCCAGACCCAGCAACATCTTTGTAAATTTTCTCTGCACTCTTTCAACCTTGTTTAATCTTTCCTGTAGGTAGGTGACCAAAACTGTCACACGAATCTCCAAACTAGGCCCCACCAACATCTTCTACAACTTCAGTATAAAGCCTTCTTTTAAACAGTGGAAGAATATTGGCTATCGCCCAATCCTCTGGTTCCTCCCCAGTCACTAAAGCTGATATAAATATCTCTGCTAAGGCCCCAGCAATTTCTGCATTCCCCCCCCCCATAGGGTCCGAGGGAACAACTTGTCAGGACCTGGAAATTTGTCTACCTGATTTGCCTCAGGGTAGCAAATACCTCCTCCTCTGTAACCTGTACAGGGCCCATGAAGTTGACGTCACTTTGCCTCACTTCTATAGACTCTGTATCCATCTCCTGAGTAGATACAGATGCAAATAATCCATTTCAGATCCCCCCATCTGCTTTTGAATCCACACATGAGTTACCATTCTGATCTTCCAGAGGACCAGGTTTGTCCCTGCAGTCCTTTTGCTCTTAACATATCTCTAGCATCCTTAGCATTCTCCTTCATCTTGTCTTTACACCTTCTTTTAGCCTTCCTGGTTTCTTTCTTAAGTGTTCTCATGCATTTCTTGTACTCCACAAGCACTTCATTTGTTCCTATCTGCCTACATCTGTTATGTACCTCCCTTTTTTCTTAACCAGGGCCTCAATATCTCTTGAAAACCAAGGTTCCCTAAACTTGTTATCGTTACCTTTTATTCTGACAAGCACATACAAGATTTGTACTCTCAAATTTTCATTTTTGAAGGCCTCCCACTTACCAAGTACACCTTTGCCAGAAAACAGCCCGTCCCAATCCACACTTGCCAGATCCTTTCTGATACCATCAAAGCTGGCCTTTCTCCAATTTAGAATCTCAACCCGCAGACCAGTCCTGTCTCATTGCATATTTACTTTCAAACTAATGCACTGTGGTCATTGGATGCAAAGTGTTCCCCTACACAAACTTCTGTCACCTGTCTGGTCTCATTCCCTAACAGCGGTTCCAGCATCACATGCTCTCTCATTGAGACTCCTATGCACTGATGAAGGAAACTTTCCTGAAGACATTTGATAAACTCTATCTCATCTAGTCCATCAAGTATGGGATTCCCAGTCAATATGTGGAATGTTAACATCACCTACTATAACAAACTCATGTTTCTTGCAACAGTCTGTGACCTCTTTTTGATTTTGATCCTCTAAATCCCTAGGACTGTTGGGTGGTCTGTGATATAGAACATAGAACATAGAATAGTACAGCACAGTACAGGCCATTCGGCCCACAATGTTGTGCCGACCCTCAAACTCTGCCTCCCACATAAGCCCCCACCTTAGATTCCTCCATATACCTGTCTAGTAGTCTCTTAAACTTCACTAGTGTATCTGCCTCCACCACTGACTCAGGCAGTGCATTCCACACACCAATAACTCTCTTGAGTAAAAAATCTTCCTCTAATATCCCCCTTGAACTTGCCACCCCTTATCTTAAAGCCATGTCCTCTTGTATTGAGCAGTGGTGCCCTGGGGAAGAGGCGCTGGCTATCCACTCTATTCCTCTAATTATCTTGTACACCTCTATCATGCCTCCTGTCATCCTCCTTCTCTCCAAAGAGTAAAGCCCTAGCTCCCTTAATCTCTGATCATAATGCATACTTTCTAAACCAGGCAGCATCCTGGTAAATCTCCTCTGTACCCTTTCCAATGCTTCCACATCCTTCCTATAGTGAGGTGACCAGAACTGGACACAATACTCCAAGTGTGGTCTAACCAGGGTTTTATGGAGCTGCATCATTACATCGCGACTCTTAAACTCTATCCCTCGACTTATGAAAGCTAACACCCCATAAGCTTTCTTAACTACCCTATCCACCTGTGAGACAACTTTCAGGGATCTGTGGACATGTACCCCGAGATCCCTCTGCTCCTCCACACTACCAAGTATCCTGCCATTTACTTTGTACTCTGCCTTGGAGTTTGTCCTTCCAAAGTGTACCACCTCACACTTCTTCGGGTTGAACTCCATCTGCCACTTCTCAGCCCACTTCTGCATCCTATCAATGTCTCTCTGCAATCTTTGACAATCCTCTACACTATCTACAACACCACCAACCTTTGTGTCATCTGCAAACTTGCCAACCCACCCTTCTACCCCCCTACCCCCACATGCAGGTCGTTAATAAAAATCACGAAAAGTAGAGGTCCCAGAACAGATCCTTGTGGGACACCACTAGTCACAATCCCCCAATCTGAATGTACTCCCTCCACCACCACCCTCTGCCTTCTGCAGGCAAGCCAATTCTGAATCCACCTGGCCAAAGTTCCCTGGATCCCATGCCTTCTAACTTTCTGAATAAGCCTACTGTGTGGAACCTTGTCAAATGCCTTACTAAAATCCATATAGATCACATCCACTGCACTACCCTCATCTATATGCCTGGTCACCTCCTCAAAGAACTCTATCAGGCTTGTTAGACACGATCTGCCCTTCACAAAGCCATGCTGACTGTCCCTGATCAGACCATGATTCTCTAAATGCCTATAGATCCTACCTCTAAGAATCTTTTCCAACAGCTTTCTCAACACAGATGTAAGGCTCACTGGTCTATAATTACCCGGACTATCCCTACTACCTTTTTTGAACAAGGGAACAACATTCGCCTCCCTCCAATCCTCCGGCACCATTCCCGTGGACAACGAGGACATAAAGATCCTAGCCAGAGGCTCAGCAATCTCTTCTCTCGCCTCGTGGAGCAGCCTGGGGAATATTCCGTCAGGCCCCGGGGACTTATCTGTCCTAATGTATTTTAACAACTCCACTTCCTCTCCCTTAATATCAGCATGCTCCAGAACATCAACCTCACTCATGTTGTCCTCACCATCATCAAGTTCCCTCTCATTGGTGAATACCGAAGAGAAGTATTCATTGAGGACCTCGCTCACTTCCACAGCCTCCAGGCACATCTTCCCACCTTTATCTCTAATCGGTCCTACCTTCACTCCTGTCATCCTTGTTTTCTTCACATAATTGAAGAATGCCTTGGGGTTTTCCTTTACCCTACTCGCCAAGGCCTTCTCATGCCCCCTTCTTGCTCTTCTCAGCCCCTTCTTAAGCTCCTATCTTGCTTCCCTATATTCCTCAATAGACCCATCTGATCCTTGCTTCCTAAACCTCATGTATGCTGCCTTCTTCCACCTGACTGGATTTTCCACCTCACTTGTTACCCATGGTTCCTTCACCATACCATTCTTTATCTTCCTCACCGGGACAAATTTATCAATTTGTCAATATTATGCAAGAGATCTCCAAACATCGACCCCCATGTTAAATTCAGTATTAAATCCCAAGGCTTCTAATGTAACAGAAACTATTCCTTGAGTTTTCATTGGATTTCATGAGGACAGTGAAGCCAAACGTAGAGAACTGAAACAGAGTGGGATGGAAAATTAAAATGACAGTGTTGTCCTTGAAAGTGCCATCACAGGTAGATAGGGTCTTAAAGAGAACTTTTGGCACATTGATCTTCATAAATCAATGTATTCAGCACAGGAGTTATGATGCTGTGTTGAAGTTTTAGAAGACATTGGTGAGGCCTAATTTGGAGTATTGTGTCCCGTTCTGGTCACCTGCCTACAAGATGACATTGAAAGCCAAGGTAGTGTAGCCGGTAGTGTGATACTATTACAGACCGGGGCTGTGGAGTTCGGAGTTGAATTCTGGCATCATCTGTAAGAAAGTTTGTACCTTCTTCCCATGTATATATGCATTTCCTCTGGGTGCCCTAGTCTATCCCCACAGTGCAAAGACATTCTGGTTAGTAGGTTACTTGGTCATTGTAAACTATCCTGCGGTTAGGCTAGGGTTAAATAGTTGCACGGCTCAGCTGGCCAGAAGGGCCTGTTCCACGCGGTATCTCTAAATAAAATAAACATAAATAAATAAATAAAGTACAGAGAAATTTTACAAGGACGTTCCCAAGACTGAGTTATAGGGAAAGGCTGAATAGGTGAGAACTTTATTCCCTGGGAGAGGAGAGGAATCAGAGGGAATAATCTGTGTGGGAGAGGAGAGGAATCAGAGGGAATAATCTGTGTGGGAAAGGAGAAGAATCAGAGGGAATAATCTCTGGGAGAGGAGAGAAAGATATAGCTGCTTGTGTCATCATGTTGAGTGAAAAATGATCGACAGATACTGCAGCAGACAGGCTCAAAGGAGACAACACAAACATGAAACATAATTGCTATTCTACAGTTTTCTATAAATTTTACAATCTTTTAACACAGTAACCTTGCGGTAACTGCAAATGATCACAGATAAATCCACTGACCACTGACAATTGGCAGGTTGTTTCTCAACTGGAGGTACTGATTTATTATTGAAAGCCCTAGATAGCGTGCATGTGGAGAGGATGTTTCCTGTAGTGGGGGAATCAGGAGACACAACTTCAGCATAGAGGGACGTCCCTTTAGAACAGAGATAAGGAGGAATTTCTTTTGCCAGAGGGTGATGAATCTATGGAATTTATTACCAATGACAGTTCTGGAAATCAAGTCATGGAGTCTTAAAGGGCGTCAAAAGTTACAGGGAGAAGGCAGGAGAGTTGTGTTGAGAGGGATGATAAATCAGCCAAGATGGAATAGCAAAGCAGACTCTGTAGGCTGAATGGCCTTATTCTTCTCCTGTGTCCTATGGTCTATGGTCAATTTTCTAAAGTATATCTGTAACACAATTATTGCAAATAACAAGCAAGGTAATCATATCCTCTGATATTACTGGAACAAGTCTTCAACCCATCGCAAGCTAATTGATTCTTTTCAGTTTATTTATTCAGAAGCTTCCTATTTGCGATATTAATATCTGTTCATAAACAGCTCCAGGATTTATACCTTTTATTTTGTATTTGATTTCCAAAAAAAACTCTTGAAACAGCCAAAACAGTTAGTCGTTCAATTAAAAAAAAACACAACATTCTGCAGATGCTGAAAATCCAGAGCAATACACACAAAATGCTGGAGGAACTCAGCAGGTCAGGCAGCATCTATGGAGGGGAATAAACAGTCAACAGATTGGACCAAGACCCTGAATAAAGGGTGCAGCTCTAAACATTGACTGTTCATTCCCCCTCTGTAGATGCTGCCTGACCTGCTGTGTTCCTCAAGCATCCTGTGCGTGTCATTTCAATGAAATATATAGTTTTGGGGCTGGTTGATTACACCCCTGGGCAGAGGCTAAATGTTCTAACATTTCTCTTCCATTTGATATTTCTCTATGGCAAAGCATCATGAGTGCCCGATATTTAAAATAACAATTGCTTCTTAACTTCGAGGCCTTTCTCGTCAACACTTCAGAACAAAAAACAAATTAAATATATGTTTCAGCAAGAATATAGAAATTGAAACGACCATAAGGCACAAGAGCAAAATTAGGCCATTCAGCCCATCAAATCTGCTCAGCATTCTATTTTGGCTGAGTTATTTTCCCTTTCAATCCTGTTCTCCTGCCTTCCCTCTGTATCTTTGACACCTTTACCGATCAACAACCTGTCAACCTGCTTTAAATATACACAGTAACTCGGCGTGTGCAGGCATCTTTAGAAATGAACTCCACGCGTTCAACACCTTACTTTATTGTCGTCAAACAATTGAGTGTACAATCATCACAGCGATATTTGATTCTGCACTTCGCGCTCCCTGGAGTACAAATCCATAGAAAATAGTAAAATTTAAATTATAAATCATAAATAGAAAATAGAAAATGGAAAGTAAGGTAGTGCAAAAATCCAAGAGGCAGGTCCGGATATTTGGAGGGTACGGACCAGATCTGAGTCAGGATCCGTTCAGCCGTCTTATCACAGTTGGAAAGAAGTTGTTCCTAAATCTGGCCGTATGAGTCTTCAAGCTCCTGAACCTTCTCCGGGATGGAAGAGGGACGAAAAGTGTGTTGGCTGGGTGGGTTGTGTCCTTGATTATCCTGGCAGCACTGTTCCGACAGCGTGCAGTGTAAAGTGAATCCAAGGATGGAAGATTGGTTTGTGTGATGTGCTGCGCTGTGTTCATGATCTTCTGCAGCTTCTTCCAGTCTTGGACAGGACAACTTCCATACCAGGTTGTGATGCACCCTAGAAGAATGCTTTCTACGGTGCAGCTATAAAAATTAGTGAGGGTTTTAGGGGACAGGCCAAATTTCTTTAGTTTTCTCAGGAAGTAAAGGCGCTGGTGGGCCTTCTTGGCAGTGAACTCTGCTTGGTTGGACCAAGTCAGGTCATTTGTGATATTGACCCCCAGGAACTTAAAGCTTTTGACCTGTTCCACTTGCGCACCACCGATGTGAATTGGGTGGTGCGGTCCGCTACTCCTTCTGAAGTCAACAACCAATTCCTTTGTCTTGCTGACGTTGAGGGATAGGTTATTGTCTTCACACCATGCCACCAGGTTCTTAATTTTTTTGCCACCCACTGGCAAAATAAGCTCCTCCTCACCTCTGTTCTAAATGGACACCCCTCTATTCTGAGGCTGTGCCCTCTGGTCCTAGACTCTCCAACTATTGAAAATATCCTCTCCATTCCCATTCTATCTAAACCTTTCAGTACTTTTTAGATTTCACTCAGATTACCCCTTTTATTCCTCTAAACTCAAGTGAGTACAGGCCCGGAGTCATCAAACGCAACAGTGACTTTCAATCATGTACAGATTCATATCCAGCACTCAAATCCACATCACTTCATTCGAAAATGAGCACGGAATGATTATAAAATAGCTCAGTTGGGTGATATGTAAAATGCAGAGATGAAAGGGGCCAAAGAATGCATTTGAACCAGGATTGGCAGCTACCAGTTGTGATGATGTTGCTGATTCCAATTCTATACACTGCTGGAGAGCAGCTTCTTTGGCAACCTTGGCCATCATTCTTCCGTATAAAATCAGCAGAAGCATGGATTTAAAGAGGTGCGAGGTTTTCAGGAAACAGTTTGGCATTTCAGAAAGATGACTCACGTACTGTGCGAACAGATGGCCCTGCAAGCAGACTCAACAGTGTGATTATGTTGGAGCAAATTTTAACCCACATATCAGTCTGTGTTTCATTTACTCTGAAAATTTGTATCTGCCTTTTCTTTTCTTATGTGAAGCTTGGTATAAATAGAATTAATGAGCAAGAGTCATGAGCAATGGTGGGACGTGGGCAGGGTGTCACTTCATTAAGCTGAACCAGTACGTAATTTTCTCACCTAAATCCAGTGCAAATCAGAAATTCGGGCACATTTTGCAATTATTATTGTTAACCATTCCTTTTAATTTTCGTTTTTGTTACCTTCAAACTCTGGTGTAGCAGAAGACTTGTACAACTCAGCTGACAAATTACTCAGTCTCCAATATTATTTCGTTTTGCCCATAATAAAATACGAATTCACTCTTGCTTGAGTCATAGGACACAGCAAATACAGAAAGAGGCACTTCGGCCCATCTAGTCCATGTTGAACTAGTCCCATCGACCTGCACCAAGACCATAACTCTCCATACACCTCCCATCCACGTACCCATCCTAGCTTCTCTTAAATGTTGAAAATGAACCCGCGTTCACCACTTCCGCTGGCAGCTCATTCCACACTCTGAATGCTGAAGATCCCTCTCAAGTTCTCTTTAAACATTTCACCTTTCACCTCTAGTCTCACCCAATTTTCATTCATTTTGGTTGAACTTCAAGAGCTGAGGTAGTGTCACTGCCTGAAAGGCATTACGGCAGACTAAACTGTTTAGTTATGAACCTTTTGTGGGTGAACATAGTTTACGATTTGAATACAAAACTTATTTTCAGGTATCATTGCATATTTTATCTATAATTACAACAAAAGTCTACGCTATGGATTGTCAAGATGCAGGAGTGCTTAATGTCAATTCCTGTACTTTAGCAAAGGAGAACAAAATAATTGTTACTCCGGATCTGATGCTACTCTTCTGCCTAGTCCCATCTACGTATCTAATCTCATCTAGGTTGTTACTCAGTTAAACTGCTCTTCAATAAGGGCTTAGGCTTCCCTTGTATTCTGCCCTTTGTGGAACTAGTATACCCTCTGTGCTCACTGCATAAGGTTTTAAGGTGATAAAGTGTCCAGTGACCACTTTACAGTGTAAAGCATTAGACAACTGAACACAGAGACTTCAAGCCAATTAAAACCAACCTTGCGTTGATTTGTAGCTTTTGGCCACCTACTGTTCCAGTGATTTCAAGCAGTAGATAGAAATAAAGGAGGAAAATGGATGATTTTACTAAATGATCCTGTATTCACTAAATGACCGGTGCGCCACAAGGCTGAGTGCTTAGCCCCCCCTGCTCTACTCGCTTTACACTTATGACTGTGTGGCTAAGCACAGCTCTAATGCCATATTCGAATTTGCTATTGACACCACTGGCGTTGGCTGAATCAAAGGAGGGAGATTGAAAGTCTGGCTGAGTGGTGCTGTAGCAACAACCCCTTAATGCCAGCAAGCCCAAGGAGCTGATAATTGACTTCAGGAGGAGGAAACCAGAAGTCCATGAGCTGATTCTCTTTGGAAGATCAGAGGTGGAGAGGGTCAGCAACTTTAAATTGCTTGGGTATTATTATTTTCGAGCAAATGACCTGGACCCAGCACGTACACCAAGTGCAATTATGAAGAAAGAACAGCAGCACCTCTACTCATGAAGATTTGGCATGACATCTAAAACTTTGACAAACTTCTATAGATGTGCAGTAGACAATGCTTTTGAATGGAAATCCTACAAAAAGTAGTGGACACAGCCAAGTCCATCACGGAGAAAGCCTGCCCCACCACTGATCACATTTACATGAAACACGGTCGCAGGAGAGCGATGGTTGAAAGCAGCATCCATCATCAGAGGCCCACACCACCCAGGCTATGCTCTCTTCTTGCTGCTGCCGTCAGGAGGAAGGCACAGGAGCCTCAGGACTCACACCGCTAGGTCCAGAAACAATTATTACCTCTCAACCATCAGTCTCTTGAACCAAAGGCAGTAACTTCATTCAACTTCATTTGCCCCATCATTGAAATGTTCCCACTACCTATGGACTCACCTCAACGACTTTTCATCTCATGTTCTCAACATTATTAATTATTAATTATTATTATTATTTCCTTCTTTTGTATTTGCACAGTTTTTTGTCTTTTGCACACTCAAGTTGGTACAGACTGTCATTGATTCTATTATTCTATGGATGTATTGAGTATGCCCACAAGAAAATGAATCTCAGGGTTGTATATGGTAACATATATGTACTTTGATAATAAATTTACTTTGAACTGGTCTATTTGTGTTGTGCGTTCATTGCCACACATGTCCTCTTTTCATTGCTACTGTAGGGTAATGTAACTTGTGGAAACCTACGTAATTCACAACCACTGACATTGAGTTTGGTTCACTTTAGAGGCTGGTCTGATGTGATGCCGGAATTACTGAAGGATTTTTAGTGCACTCTTGTGTTCAAGCTTTGGAGTTCAATAAATATGTTGTCGTGGTTTTTCTTAAACTTAAAGCACTTCAATGTCATTTTATTTGCGAAAAACTACATTGGTGACCCCAATGCTCTAGGATAATTCCAGAGTTATTGGACATGTGAGTTTACTTGACTGCTGGGATAACTCCTAAACCTCACCAAGCCCACATGGGGTCGAGCACCACATTTCTACAACTTGCCCACCAGTCCATACCCACATGCATAGCCTGGACCCAGAAAAGCTGGCAACTGTGAAGGCAGAGTTTGCCAATATGAAAAGACTTGGCATTGTACGCTGGTTTAATGGCCCCTGGGCTTCACCCCTCCATGTGGTCCCTACGTGCGATGGTGGTTGCTGCCCATGTGGTGATTACCGATGCCTCAACGAGGCCACCAACCCCCAGTTGTGACCCAGTCCCACACATCCAAGACTTCAGCACATTTAGGAGGAAAGTTAATTTTTTCCAGTGTCAGTCGAGTTAGGAGCTACCATCAGGTGCCTGTGTGTTCAGAGGACATTCCCAAAATGGCTGTGATAACCCCATTTGGCCTCTTTGAGTTTCTGTGCATGTCTTTTGGGCTGAAAAATGTAACACAGACTTTCCAATGGCTGATGGACTCTGTATTAAAAGAGTGAGATTTTCTTTTTGTTTACCTGGAAGACATATTGTCTCCAGTGCATCATTCCATGAGCTACTAAACTTATGCACCCCCTGTATAGTGTGCTAAAAGGCAATACCCCTAATCAAGTGCTTCACTGGTTAGCGGACATGACCAGGGCATTTGATGATAACACATGAGCTCTTCCCAACATGACCCTACTGACTCACCCACTCCCCAACACACCCATAGCCATTACTACTGACGCTTCAGACGATGCTGTGGGTGCTGTGCACAAACAGTCGGTCAGAGGCGTGTGGCAGCCGCTCACCTTCTACAGCGGGCAGTTCCATTCCCCCCGAATGGAAGTACTGCACGTTTGACCGTGAGCTCCTCTGTCTCTATCTGGCTGTCCAGCATTTTCATTTTCTTCTAGAGAGTCACCATTTCACAGCGTTTGTTGACCACAAACCCCTCTTGCACAGATTGGCCAAAATATCCGACCCTTGGTCTGCACAGCAGCAATGCCCCTGGCCTACATATCTGAGATCACAACTGATACACAACATATCGCAGGGAAAATTAATGCTGCGGCTGATTGCTTCTCACAGCGAGAAGAATGCACATAGAGGTTGACTATGTCGGCATGGCAATGATCAAGTTACTGACCCAGAAGTCCAGGCTTACCGAACTGTAGTCACGGGCCTGCGGTTGGCTGACATTAAGTTCAGGGAAGCAGGGTTTCTCTCCCGTGCGGACTGTTTTTAACTCCGTTAACATCCAGGCCGGAAGGCCTCGCAGAAACTGGTTGCACTAAAGTATGTGTGGCACAGCCTTAGACTGCATCCTGTGGGGAGTGCCAATGGGCACAAATTCCTAAGTGACGGTTTGACCATGTCAATGTGGACTTTGCTGGCCCTCTTTCCCCCTCCTGCAGTTTTGAACACCTCCTACCATGGGGACCGTACCACCAGCTGGCCAGAGGTCTCCCCTCCAGCATCGATGCCATGACCCGAGTGTTCATGAGCAGCTAGGTTACTCGATTTGGCACACCATCTGATATTTCCTCTGACCGTGGTCCCCAATTTATATCAGACCTCTGGGCTGTGATGGCCCAGGACCTCGATGTTAGGCTACATCACACCACAGCATATTACATGTATTCCAATGGCTGATGCGAGTGGTTTCACCGCTCCTTAAAGGCTGCTCTAAGGGCTTCCCTGATGGATGAATGGTGGCATAATCGTCTCCTCTGGCTCCTGCTGGGGCTCAGAACAGCTCCAAAAGAGGACCTGCAGTCATCCGCGGTTGAGTTGGTATACAGGCAGTTGTTGTGAGTGTTAGGTTTTCACGGCAGCATCCTCTGCTAGGATCAACTGGGCGAAGTGTTTCAGACCCTTAGTGGGTCAGTGGCAGGTTGACGTCCTGCCGGAGGAGAATGGAGCACCAGGCATTTCCTTCTGAGGACCTGGCTAGCGAACTGTAAGGACCTGGAGATGAAAGTCATGGCCCAGCTGGGGTGCTGGTCAGGCCTTCTCAGGGTGCTTTCCTTTCGAGGCAGGGTGGTGGTCTTAAACCAGCTAGTGGCCTCCATGTTGTGGTACCGGCTGGTCACCTTGGCCCCACTTGCTCCCTTTGTCACAAGAACGCAGAGGGAGTTAGTGGATTTCTTCTGGGGTAACAGGAAACACTGGGTCTCCACGGCTGTCTTGAGTCTCCCAATGGGAGAGAACGGACAATCGCTGGTGTCTCCCCCTACACTGCTGAGCCTCTGGACCCTGCCAGGATTTCTGTAAGCTGAGCACCCTCCCAGGTGGCACGTGTTGATGACATATTTTCTCTGGAGTGGCTGCTATCCTCACAAAGAGATGCGGCTACCACCAGCGGGCGTGAGCCATGGCTGCTTTGCGGAATCCACCCGGCTTCCGTCAGGACCTACTGAGAGTTTGGAACATGGATGCCTCAGGCTAGGAACCCGTCCTCTGGCAGAGGGCAGAGTGCTGGCCAACCCCTGCCTTACTTCAAAGGATGTTACGGCTCAGGTGTGCGTAACATCTCAGGCTGGGCTCTCTTCCACACCACCGGAGCTGCTTGTTGGGCCCAGGCCCCGTAATCTTATTCAGAAGCCCAGCCCACACAGCTTGAGCCCTCTCTCCTCGACACGCACAAACCCATTCAGGTATGCAAGGAGGAGGTCCCACCCTCTATTTGCTAAGCCCTTGCATCCCGAAATGCCATGGTGGGCTACCTTTCCACTTGGAGGTGAGGGGTGTCACCAATTGAAGTCCCTTTACGAGGAAGTTCTTCCCATTCACCCTGGGGATCTGGGATGGAGGCTACTGCACAGAGCGGTGCCCTGTAACAAATGCCTTAGTTTGTACACAGACCGCCCAGCCACATGTCACTTCTGCAGGCTAGACTGTGTACCATATGTACATGGAGTGAGCAAAGCTGCAGCCCCTTTCTGTGTATTTGCGTGGGCTGCTCATCGCCTTCTGGTTACATTTTAGCCCCACTCTTTTTATATACGGTCATCCAGTAAGGATGGGGGCATGGAGGAATGAGGATGGCCTTGTCAACTTGCTCCTGGAGCCGGCGAAAACAGCTATCTGTGGGTCCTGGAAATGGATGGCGAAGGTATCTGCCCGGGCAGAATGCCTGGCAATGTTCTGGGGGTATGTCCATCATTTGTATATGTTGCAGTGCTGAACCTGTAATAAAGATATTTTGCTACCATCAGATATGAGGTACAGGAGCCTGAAGACACACACTCAACGTTACACTCAGGAACAGCTTCTTCCCCTCCACCATCAGATTTCTGAATGGTCCATGAATCCATGAACATTACTTCACTTTTTGCACAGCCTATTTATTTTCTGAATTATTTCTTATTGTAACCTACAGTAATGTATTACTCTGTACCCCGGCCACAAGACCATAAACATCATGACATGCGCCAGTGTTAATAAATCTGATTCTGGGCTTTTTGTTTACATAGCCGTCTTAGTCCCGTAAGAAACCATAAGGTAAAACTACTAAATAACCTGCTTACACACTTATGTACCGTCAGAGATTTTTTTTAAGTTCAGTCACTTAACTACCATGTCAAAATTGATTTGCTATACTTTTCAATGTATCTATATTCTGCTCTTCAAGGCATCATTATCAAGGATCAGATTTATTCACCATATACGCTTACATGTTTCTGAAATTCAAAGTTCAAAGTAATTTTATTATCAAAGTACATATACTGTGTCCAACATATTTGTTTTCTTGTGCGTAATCTCGGTAAACAGAGTGAATAGAAAGAAACAATAGAATCAGTGAAGAACTGCACACAAAGATGGATAAGCAAACTGTGCAAAAAACAACGAACTGTGCAAATACAAAAAGAAAAAGATGCAATAATAATAAATTAATAACCAGAACGAGAGACGAAGAGTCCTTGAAAGTCCTTGATAGGTTGTGGAATCAGTGCTGGGGTGGGTGAATATGAGTGAGGTTATCCCCTCTGGTTGAGGGATAATAACTGCTACTGAATCTGGTGCGGTTGGACCTCCTTCCTAATGACAACAGCGAGAAGAGAGCATGGCCTGGATGGTGGGGTGGGGTGGGGTGGGGGGCTCCCTGATGGTGAATGCCGCTTTCCTGCAACAGCGCTTCTTGTAGAGGTGCTCAATGGTGGGGAGGGCTTTACCTGTGGTAGACTGGGCTGCATCCACTGCTTTCGGTTGGCTTTTCTGTTCAAGGGCATTTGTGCTTCCATATCAGGTCAAGATGCAATACACCTCACTGTGCATATATAGAAGTTTATCAAGGTTTTAATGCTGTGCTGTGGTATATTGCTCAGGACGAGACATGCAACAATATCAACAAAATTCAACAATTATAAAGAGTAATATAACATAAATTTAGAGGTTAAAGTATGGATATGGAATGAAATGTGCGTAAATACAAGCATACGTATATATCACTACTTGAGTTACCTGTACTCTTCTGTTCTCGAGTTACACCAGTTGTTAACCCTCTGTTGGTCAAAGTTGACCATGGATGTTGTTTCCTAGCTGTCTACATGATACATATGTCAGTACACCGGTCAGGGCAGTACGATACGGAGAGCAGGCTGCCCCTCTCCACGCGGCTGATGAATCCAAAGGAACGGCAGAGGCCGATGCAGTCTGCCACCAGCAGCGTCACAGGAGTTGCCAGTCAGAGTTCAACTCAATGTAGGACTGCCGCAGCGACTCTAGCTCTGGATGTTCCCCGGGGTTTACTCCCGAAGCCTTCCCCATGGGTGGGTATAGCCACAAGACAGCGGAGGTTTGAGATCAGAGCTTTCCTTCTCCTGGAGGAGCTGGAACCCCGGCTGATGAGCCCCATCTGCCCAAAGCAACTGGTTTTAAAGCTCCAGTAAACCACCTTTGCCCCTTCTCCTGTCCATAGAAATGATTCCGCTGGGCTTAGTGACTAAATTACACGTGAAGGCCCGGAGCTGGACTTGGTTGTCAGAGGCTATTTGAGATGCACAGCATTTGATGGACAGTGGGAGCTTCTCCCCACTACCACCGGGCTATAATGGCCTTAAGAAACCTTGTATATCTATCTTAAACCCAGGATTTGGAAGGAACCTCTGTCCTTTGCAGGATAGTATGCCACCTGACCCTTCCTTGCACCTGCTGTCATTTTTGCCCTTGGCAATTGAAGTGCTAGGTTTTGGTAGTACTGTTCAAGTCTTTAATTATTGTGCTACTTTGTACAAATGGCACCGATCGAGTACATATTTGAATTGATGAATGAGGTGCTAACCAAGCCAGAGGGAATTACAGTATTTAAAAAAGAGACTTCCTTGAAATTCAAAATCTCAAATGTGCAATTTAAGAAAGTGATCAAACTAAATATGGGAATTTCCCACTTTTTCCTATGCATCCTGAGAGAAGAAATCCTACTTTGAATATTTTGGAAGGTGTGGCGTGACTGCATAGCGGTTAGCATAGCGCCTAGTGTGATACTGTTACAGCACCAGAGACCCGGTTTCAGTTCCACCGCTGTCTGTAGTTCCCCCCCGTGACTGAGTGCTCCTCCAGGTGCTTCAGTTTCCTCCCACAGTCCAAAGATGTTAGTTGGTTAACTGGTCACATGGATGTAAATGGGCGACACAGGCTCTTTGGACAAGAAGGGACTGTTACCGTGCTGATCTCTAAAAAATTAAGAGAAAAAAGCAATAAAAACTTTCTTCTCTACAGTATCTTCTAAGCCTTTAGGGCAGTTCAAAATGTTTTACAGCAAATTAGGTATTTGACGATCTGGAGAGAGTTGTAATTCAGGAAGATACATCATATAATTGTGTACACGGGCAACAGAATACAATTGGATACTGTAATTTGAGCTTTCTTAGGAATAACTGTTTAAAGAGTGCCACACTGGTGCGGCAGTTAGCATGTTAATAACTGTTTGAAGAGTGCCACACTAGTGCGGCAGTTAGCATGTTAATAACTGTTTGAAGAGTGCCACACTAGTGCGGCAGTTAGCATGTTAATAACTGTTTGAAGAGTGCCACACTAGTGCGGCAGTTAGCATGTTAATAACTGTTTGAAGAGTGCCACACTAGTGCGGCAGTTAGCATGTTGCTGTTACAGCTCGGGGTCTTCGGAATTCGGAGTTTCATCCTAGCGACCTCTGTGAGGAGTCTCTACGTCCTCCCCGTGACTGCATGGATTTCCTCCGGATGCTCCTGTTTCTTTCCACAGTCCACAGACATACCGGTAGGTTAATTGGTCATTGTAAATTGTCCTATGATTAAGCTAGGGTTAATCTGGGGGGCTATCAAGGGTTGTTGGGAGCAAGGCTCGGAGGGCCTGTTTCTCATTGTATCTCTAAATGGAATAAAATGAACCGAGATCAATGGATTGGCCCTATATAGTCCTACAGGACACTCTACAACAATTGAAAGGGCTGTCACAGTCAATTTCATCCAAGATACCATCACAGACAATAAGCAACACAGACACTGAAGGCTCCAGTCTCTGGAACAAATAATGGGAACTGAACCACAGGAAGTTTCATAGAAAGTCAAGGTTAAAACATTAAATCTTGAAAAACATCATGGGAAACTACCCATTTTTTAATTCAAACAAGAGATGCAGTTTATGTTCTCTTTCTATTGTATCTAAATCAGTGAATAGTTGGTCAGTAATTTTCCTTGTAGACCAGCTATCAAGACCATCCAAATGACCGAGCGTTTATTATCGTGAATGTTATTTTCTCACTGGCTTTTTAATGGTTTTGTTCAATGGAACATAAGATCCATTGCATCTGAACAGCTCTTGGGCAATAATGCCTCAGCAGCAAGGCACTAAGGTCATAAAATACCATACTGAATAAAAGCCTCGATGCCATTTGGCCACATTGTCATTATTAGACGCTAGTGGTGCCAATGGGGAACAGGGAACCTTTTATAAATGCTATTAGAACTTGGGCTGTTCTGGAGTTCAGTCTTTAATTCCACCTCTGTCTGGAAGGAGTTCGCATGTTCGCCCTGCTAATGCATGGGTTTCCCCTGGGTGCCCCGGTTTCTTCCCACATTCCAAAGAGTAGCTGGTTAGTAGGCCGATTGGTCATCATAGAATTCCCTGTGATTTGGCCAGGGTTAAATAGATGGGTTGCTGCACAGCGTAGCTCGTTGGGCCGGAAAGGCCCGTTCCACCCTCTATCTCTAAATAAAAGTTTTGAATAATCTATTACTGTTTCTGAAAGGAAAATTCTTGCAACAATCTCACCAAACTAAAGTAAGACAACAGCCTACCAATCCTAATGATAAACATGCAGTTCAAAATGTTTCTGCAGCCAGTAAAGTGCTTCTTTGAAGATGAAGACAATTTTGCAGTCATATGTGATTCAGATATTTTATTGACAGCTGCAGATATCATTCTTTTTGCATTATCTCCACATGACAATTTTAAGGAGATGGAGAAATATTTTCCGCTGGCATGAAACCCATTTAACTAGCAAGAAAGGAACTCCTCCTTCACGGGGAACCAAGCTGTGAAGAACTGCATTGAAATGACCAAATGGACAGCCCTGGGCTTAAAGGCGACTTTTAATTCCAGGCTTAATTAATAAACTAGAATTTAAGCCACCTAGCTGCCATGGTAGCTCTGGTTCAACTGTCCTGATACCAGCTATTAACAATATACACACACACACATATGGCAGCATTGCTTTATTTATTTCGAGATAACCCAACCGAACGAGTTGCACTGCTAACAACTATTTAACCCTAGCCTTATCACGGGACAACTTACAATGACTAATTAACCTACTAACCGGTACGTCTTTGGACTGTGGGAGGAAACTGGAGCATCCGGAGGAAACACACGCATCCATGGGGTGGATGGACGATCTCTTTATGGAGGTCACCGGAATTGAACTCTGAACTCCAACACCCCGAGCACCGCCCTACCATGGCGCCCCATTGTGCTTTAGTCATTGGGATAGAAGAATACGAACTGAAATGTACCCATGGCAGCTGGGTAGCTTAAATTCTTGTTTATTAATTAAGCCTGGAATTAAAAGGCAAAACTTGGTCTCGGTGACAAAGATCATGAAACTACTTGTTATAAAAATCGATCTGGTTCACAATTACAAGGGGAAAAACTGTTGTCCTATTGACTTCAGCTCTGTGTAATTCCGTATCCAATGTGGGTACCTTGTGTTGATCCGTGTTCAGGGAATTTACAGTGTACATGTAAATGCTGTAATTCCCCAGTATATCCACATTCTGCAAAGAAAAGTGGGGGTGCGATGGGGAAGAAAGAAGAACTTTGCACTGAATTCAGCAATTTTAGTTCTTTGTCCTTTCTGGCTTGTATCGGAACTGGCCTGTTCAATGTACTTGTAGTGTTAAGTGCTGTTCCCCCAGAGATGTGGGGAGGCATGGCAGCGTAATGGTGGTCAGTGGCCTGGGTTCAATTCTGCTGCTGTCTGCAAGGAATTTTTTCATTACCCCCGAGTCGTGTGGGTTTCCTCCCACATTCCTAAGACGTACTGGTTAGCTGGTAAATGGTCACATGGGTGTAATTGGGTGGCTTGGGCTCATTGGGCCGGAAGGGCCAGTTATTGCGCTGTATCTTTAAAAAAAAAGTATCCTTTCCAATATTCTTTTACTTCAGATATCCAGCAACAGGCAAGTTCTGCTTCTGTCTTAGCATTGCACCCCATCCCTCTCCCATGTTATTCATTTAGAGATACAGCACAGAAACCCACCCTTCCGGCCCAACAAGCCACACCACCCAGCAACCCACCTACTTAACCCCAGCCTGATCACAGGACAACTCCCCCATACACAGTCCCAAGCCCGCTGTAAAAGGAGGTGGGTTGGGCACGGGGCTAACAACCCCATCCTGTTAAAAAAAAAACACAGAGCTACAGAAACACCAACAGAATCTCCACCTCTGGGATGAAGGCAAGAAAATGGGCTACACCTGGGACAACTTGAAAGCCTGGCCCAGGACAGAGGACTCTGTTGAACTATTGCTGGCAGGAGCTTCAGTAAGAAAACAGAGGACAGTTTGTTTTTTGGATGTGAGAGGGCACCAGAAGTTCTCATCCATGAGTGCTGTTATCCATCTCCCTCTAATTGCACTTCCTCTAGATAGTTTAAGCTGCCGTCAACAAATCTGCACAGCCCGCTTGGAAACAGCAGCCTCACATCCAAATCACTCAGTTTCTCTTGAGCTCCACGCTGTCTCTGATATACTCTGTATTCTTCTTCCTTCCCCTTTCCACAACTTAAAAGGATCCAGGGTCAGCTTTATTCGCCATACACACTGCCATGCATTGGGGAATTTGCTGTGGCGTGTTAGTTTGACATGCACCAAGAGCAGCATTCAACAATTATAAAGAATGCGAGTACCTGTAATGAACTGCTGGAGGAACAGGTTGTGGGCAGGTTAAGTTAACATTTAAAAAGACACTTGGACCCCTGCTCTTTGTGATTTCTATAAACGGATGAGGAAGTGGAGGTGAGGATTGAGTTCAAAAGGTAATGTTGTGGCACTGTAAAACTGTAGCTAGCCCACACTTAGAGTGGTGTGTTCAGTTCTAGCTGCCTCATTATATGAAGGAGGCGGAAGCTTTAGAAAGAGTGCAAAGGAGAGTTACTAGGATGCTGCCAGGATCAGAGTGCATGTCTTATGAGGATAGGTTGAGCAAGTTGGGGCTTTTCTCTTTGGAGTAGAGGAGGATGAGAGGTGACTTAACAGGGATGTAAAAATTGATCGAGTGGACAGCCAGAGACTACATCAGATACATGACATTGGAGCAGATGGATGAAAAAAAATATGGAGGGCTTTGGGCTATGAGGGAGGAAAGATTGATAAGTTGGCACAACATCACAGGCCAAAGTGCTGTGTTCTACTGTTCTACATTCATGAGCAAGTGTGGCCATCTTAGGTCAGCATGGAGCAGTTGGGTGTGCTTCCATGCTGTATGACACTATGACCAAAGCTAGACGTTTAACTAGGGCTGTGGAATAAAGCGTGCATAAATACCACATGCATTTGGTATTATAATACTGTGACGGGTCCCCACCTACCACCCCACTAATCTCTGCATCCAACACATCATTCTCCGCAACTTCCGCCATCTCCAAACAGATCCTACCACCCAATGTATTTACATTCTCTCATCCCTGCAAAGTGGTACACCTGTCTATTTACCTCCTCCCTCACCTCCATTCAGGGCCCCAAACAGTCTTTCCAGGTGAGGCAACACTTCACCTACATATCTACTGGTGTTGTCCATTGTGACTAGTGCTCCCGATGTGGCCCCCTCTATATTGGTCTATCACTTCCCCCGGGTCCCCTCCTCCTAAGGTCCACTCTCCCCTCTTATCGTATTCCTTCCTCTCCAGCCCTTTACCTTCACTACCCACCTGGATTCACTTGTCACCTTCTAGCTATGGTCATATAAGACATAGGAGCAGAATTAGGCCATTCAGCCCATCGAGTCTGCTCCGCCATTCCATCATGGCTGATCCCAGATCCCACTCAACCCCATACATCTGCCTTCTCGCATATCCTTTGATGCCCTGACCAATCAAGAAACAATCAACTTCCACCTTAAATATACATAGAAACATAGAAAATAGGTGCAGGAGTAGGCCATTCGGCCCTTCGAGCCTGCACCGCCATTTATTATGATCATGGCTGATCATCCAACTCAGAACCCCGCCCCAGCCTTCCCTCCATACCCCCTGATCCCCGTAGCCACAAGGGCCATAGCTAACTCCCTCTTAAATATAGCCAATGTACTGGCCTCAACTGCTTCCTGTGGCAGAGAATTCCACAGATTCACCACTCTCTGAGTGAAGAAGTTTTTCCTAATCTCGGTTCTAAAAGGCTTCCCCTTTATCCTCAAACTGTGACCCCTTGTTCTGGACTTCCCCAACATCGGGAACAATCTTCCTGCATCTAGCCTGTCCAATTCCTTTAGGATTTTATACGTTTCAATCAGATCCCCCCTCAATCTTCTAAATTCCAACGAGTACAAGCCCAGTTCATCCAGTCTTTCTTCATATGAAAGTCCTGCCATCCCAGGAATCAATCTGGTGAACCTTCTTTGTACTCCCTCTATGGCAAGGATGTCTTTCCTCAGATTAGGGGACCAAAACTGCACACAATACTCCAGGTGTGGTCTCACCAAGGCCTTGTACAACTGCAATAGTACCTCCCTGCTCCTGTACTCGAATCCTCTCGCTATAAATGCCAGCATACCATTCGCCTTTTTCACCGCCTGCTGTACCTGCATGCCCACTTTCAATGACTGGTGTATAATGACACCCAGGTCTCGTTGCACCTCCCCTTTTCCTAATCGGCCACCATTCAGATAATAATCTGTTTTACTATTTTTGCTACCAAAGTGGATAACTTCACATTAATCCACATTAAATTGCATCTGCCATGAATTTGCCCACTCACTCAATCTACCCAAGTCACCCTGCATCCTCTTAGCATCCTCCTCACAGCTAACACTGCCACCCAGCTTCGTGTCATCCGCAAACTTGGAGATGTTGCATTTAATTCCCTCATCCAAGTCATTAATATATATTGTAAACAACTGGGGTTCCAGCACTGAGCCTTGCGGTACCCCACTAGTCACCGCCTGCCATTCTGAAAAGGTCCCGTTTATTCCCACTCTTTGCTTCCTGTCTGCTAACCAATTCTCCATCCACATCAATACCTTACCTCCAATACCGTGTGCTTTAAGTTTGCACACTAATCTCCTGTGTGGGACCTTGTCAATAGCCTTTTGAAAATCCAAATATACCACATCCACTGGTTCTCCCCTATCCACTCTACTAGTTACATCCTCAAAAAATTCTATGAGATTCGTCAGACATGATTTTCCCTTCACAAATCCATGTTGACTTTGTCCGATGATTTCACTGCTTTCCAAATGTGCCGTTATCACATCTTTGATAACTGACTCCAGCAGTTTCCCCACCACCGACGTTAGGCTAACCGGTCTATAATTCCCCGGTTTCTCTCTCCCTCCTTTTTTACGCATGAACTTGACCTCCACTGCAGTCTGTGGCAGAGCATTCCACAGATTCAACATGGTCTGGCTAAAATAATTCCTCCTTAGCTCTCTTCTAAAAGGTCGCCCCTCAATGTTGAGGTTGTGCCCTCTAGTTCAGGATACCCCCACCACAGGACACATCCTCTTCACATCCACCCTATATAGTCCTTTCAACATTCGGTAGGTTTCAAAGAGATCCTTATGTATTTTTCTAAATTCTAGTGAGTACAGGCCCAAAGCTGCTCAACACTCTTCATATGTTAATGCCTTCATTCAAGGAATCATCTTTGTGAACCTCCTCAGGACTTTCTCCAAGGACAACACATCTTTTCTGAGATATGGGGCCCAAAACTGTTGACAATACACCAAGTGAAGCCTGACTAGTGTCTTATAAAGGCTCAGCATTATCTCCTTGCTTTTATAACCTAGTCCATTTGAAATAAATGACAACATTGCATTTACCTTCTTTACCACAGACTCGACCTGTAAATTAATCTTCTAGGACTCTTGCACAAGGACTCCCAAATCCCTCTGCGCCTCTGATGTTCCAATTTTCTCTGCACTTAGATGATAGTCCGCACAATTGTTCCTTTTATCAAAATACATTATCATACATTTCCCAACACTGTATTCCATCTGCCACATTTTTGCCCATTCTTCCTATTTGTCCCACTGCAATCACATTGCTTCCTCAGCACTACCTACCCCTTCACCTATCTTCACCACAAAGCCATCAATTCCATGATCTAAATTGCTGACAAACAATGCAAAAAGTAGCGGTCCCAATACTGACCTAAGGAACACTATTAGTCACTGACAGCCAACTAGAAAAGACCTCCTTTATTCCCACTCGCTGCTTCCTACCTGTCAGCCATTTCTCTGACTATGTCAGTATCTTTCCTGTAACACCATAGGATTATATCTTGTTAGGCAACCTCATGTGTGGCACCTTATCAAATGTCTTCTGAAAATCCAAGTAAATGACATCCACTGCTTCTCCTTTGTCCACTCTGCTTGTTACTTCCTCAAATAATTCTAACAGATTTGTCAGGCAAGATTTCCCTTTACAGAAACCATGCTGACTTTGACTTACTTTGTCATTAGTCTCCAAGCACCACAAAACCTCATCCTTGATAATATTCTTCAACACTTTCCCAACCACAGAGGTTATGCTAATTAGCCTACAATTTCCTTTCTTTTGCCTTCCTCCCTTCTTAAGAGTGGAGTAACATTTGCAACCTTCCAGTCCTCTGGGACTATGCCAGAATTAAGCAATTCCTGAAAGATCATGACCGATACATCCAGTATTTCTTCAGCAATCTCTCTCAGGACTCTGGGATGTAGTTCATCTGGACCAGGTGACTTATCCACCTTAAGACCTTTCAGTCTGCCTAGCACTTTATCCTTTGTAATAGCAATGGCACTCACTCCTGCTCCCTGACACTTACTGACCTTCAGCACACTGTTAGTGTCTTCCACAGTGAAGATAGATGCAAAGTACCCATTAAGTTCACCTGCCATTTCTTTGTCCCCCATTACTACCTCAACAGCATCATTTTCCGGTGGTCCAATATCAATTCTTACCTCCCTTTTACTCTTTATATAACTAAAAAAACTTCTAGTATCCTGCTTTATATTATTGGCTAGCTTTCCCTCATATTTCATCTTTTCCCCTATAACATTTTTAGTTGCCTGTTGTTGGGTTTTCAAAGCTTCCTAATCATCCAACTTCCCACTCACGTTTGCTACTTACATGCCTTTTCCTTGGCTTTTATGCTGTCCTTAATTTCCTAAGTCAGCTACAGTTGCCTATCCCTGCCATGTTAGAACTTGTTCTGTGGGACTTATCTATCTTGTGCCTTGTGACTTATTCCCAGAAACCTCAGCCACCTCTGTTCTGCAATCATCTCCACCAGTACCCTCCTCCAATCCACTCAGGCGAGTTCCTCTCTCATGCTTCTAATTCCTTTTATTCCATTGTGATATTGATACATATGACTTATTCTTCTCCCTCTCAAATTACAGTACAAATTCAATCATATTATGATCACTATCTCCTAAAGATTCCTTTACATTAAGCTCCCTAATAAGATCAGATTACACAACACCCAATCTAAGATAGCCTTTCTCCAAGTAGACTCAAGCTCAAGCTGCTCTAAAAAGCCATCTCATAGGCATTCAACAAATTCCCTCTCGTGATCTGACACCAACCCGATTTTCCCAATCCCCTTGCATATTGAAGTCCCCCATTACAATTGTGTCATTACCTTTATTACATGCCTTTTCCAGCTTCCTTTGCAATCTCAATATATAATTCCCATGTTTTTTTAACTCCACCCACAAAGATCTGACATTCTCTGACCCTATGCCATCTCTTTCTAAAGATGCAATTCCATCTGTTACCAACAGAACCATACCACCACCTATGGCTTCCTGCATGTCCTTTCAATACAAAGTACATTCTTTGATTTTAAGCTCCCAACTATGGCTTTCTTTCAGCCACGACTCAGTGATGCCCACCATGTCGTACCAACCAATCTCTAATTGTGCCATGAGTTCATCCACCTTATTTCGAATGTTACATGTATTTAAATACAGCACCTTCAGTCGTGCATTCTTTGCCCTTTAGAATGTTGCCTCAGTGGTAATTTAACTCTTTGCTCTGCCTGCATTTGAAACCAATTATTGGCTTATCCTTCCTTACGTTCATGTTACATCCATCAACTACTTGTAAACCTACTGGCTCACCCTCAGCTCTACCATAAAGGTTCCCATCCCTCTCCCATATTAGTTTAAGCCACTCCCAATGGCTGTAGTAAACCTGCCCGTAAGAATATTGGTCCCTCTCTCTGATTCAAATGCAACTCAATCCTTTTGTACAGGTCCTACCTGTCCCAGAGTTTCCAGTTATCCAGAAATCTGAATCCCTGCTCCTATTCTTCAGCCACACATTTATTTGCCGCTTCATTTTATTCCTATCCTCACTGTCGCGTGGCACAGGCAGCAATTCCGAGATTACTACCCTTGAGGTCCTGCTTCTCAGCTTCCTTCCTAACTCCCTGTATTTTTTTTTCCAGGATCTCCTCTCTTTTTCTACCCATGTCATTGGTACCAATATGTACCATGGCTTCTGGCTGCTCACCCTCCCTTTCCAGAAGATTGTGGATGCATCCAGAAACATGGCTGACCCTGGCACCTGGGAGGCAAACTACCATCTGTTTCCTTTTCACGTCCCCAGAATCGCCTACCTGTCCCCCTGACTATAGAGTCCCCTATCACTGCTGCCATCCTCTTCAGCTCCCTCCCCTTCTGGGCCATAGGGCCAGAGGCACAGCCGCTATTGCTTCCCCCAGGGATGTTGTCCTCTTTTAACAGTACTAAAAATTGTGTACTTATTGTTGAGGGACTACCTGATGTTCTCCCTTCAGACAGTCACCTGAAGTCATCTGTCTCCTGTAGCCTTGGGGTGACTACCTCCCTGTAGCTCCTGTCTATCACTGCTTCACTTTCCCTAACAAGGAGAAGGTAATTGAGCTGCAGCTCCAGTTCCCTAACATGGTTTCTAAAGAGCTGCATCTCCATGCACCTGGTGCAGACGTGGCCATCAGGAAGCTGGAAGTCTCCTGGAAATCCCATATCTTACACCCAGAACAGAACACTGGCTCTGCAGACATAACCCCCCGTTCTTTCTAGATTTAATTCAGGATAGGAAATAAGGAATGAACTTACCTACTTACTCTCCTTTTTATTGTCTTCCTTCTCCATTCCTGTCCAGTCTGGATGAAGGGTCTTGATCCAAAACATCAACTGTTCATTCATTTCCATAGAAGCTGCATGACCAGCTGAGTTGCTCCAGCATTGCGTGTGTGGCATTATCAGAAGTGGTTAGCTTGACTTTTGGCAAGATGTGCTTGGTGACAGGATGCCGTTGGAAGTGGCACCTCCCTTCCTGCTCTCCATCTCACTGTCTCTATCTCTGGAGACAGCTTATCCACCGATGTCTATGACAAACCCACAGACTCTCACAGCTACCTGGACTATACCTCGTTCCACCCTGCTACTTGTAAAAATGCCATCCATTTCTCCCAACTCCTCCGTCTCTGCCGCATCTGCTCTCACGAGTTTTTTCATTCTAGAACGAAGATGTCCTCCTTTTTCAAAGAAAGGCACTTCCCTTCCTCCACTATCAATGCTGCCCTCAACCATATCTCTTCCATTTCACACATGTCTGCTCTTACCCCATCCTCCCATCACTCTACCAGGGATAGGGTTCCACTTGTCCTTATCTACCACCCCACCAGCCTCCGCATCCAGCTCATAATTCTCCAAAATTCCCGCCACCTTCAATGGGATCCCACCACCAAGCACATCTTTCCCTACCAACCCCCACTTTCTGCTGGATCTCCCTTGTCCATTCATCCCTCTCCACTGATCTCCCTCCTGGCACTTACCCATACAAGTGGAACAAGTGCTACACCTACCCCTACACCTCCTCTCACTACCATTTAGAGCCCTAAACAGTCCTTCTGGGTGAGGTGACACTTGACCTGTGAGTCTGTTGGGGTCATTTACTGTGTTCGGTGCTCCTGGAGTGGCCTCCCGTACATCGGTAAGACCTGACGTTGACTGGGAGACCACTTCGCTGAGCATCTACACTCCGTCCATCAGACCAAGTGGGATCTCCTAGTGGCCACCCATTTTAGTTTCACTTCCCATTCCCACTCCAATATGTCCATCCATGGCCTCCTCCACTGTCAGGATAAGGCCACATTTAGACTGGAGGAACACCACCTTATTTTCTGTTTGGGTAGCTTCCAATCTGCTGGCATGGACATTGATTTCTTAATCTTCCAGTAATAGCCCCAACCCCCCTCACTATTTCCCATCCCCTTTTCCCTCTCTCAACTAACCTCCTTGCCCACCACTCGCCTCTCTCTGGTGCTCGTCCATGGCCTTCTCTCTCTTTCAATCAACTTCCCAGCTCCTTACTTCATCTCTCCCACTCCAAGTCTCACCTATCACCTGGTGTCTCTCTCCCCTCCCCCCAGCTTTTAAAGCTACTCCTCAGCTTTTTCTCTCCAGTTCTGCTAAAGTGTTTCAGCCCAAAACACCGACTGTACTTTTTTCCATAGATGTCGCCTGGCCTGCTGAGTTCCTCCAGCATTTTGTGTTTTGTGGCCTGTTCAAATGCTATAACATAGTAGTAATTCAATATTTAAGGTTGTTTAATGTCATTTCCTGTACACAAGTGCAGAGGAGAATGAAATAATTGTTACTCCAGCACCAAAAAAAGATAAAGGACATAATAATAATAAAAAACACAATAAATATCAATACATATGATAGCTTATATACATAGGTTGATTGTATGTCTATCTAGGCTGTACATAAGGTGACTGACAATAAATAATAAAGCAGTGATGAGGTTGGTGGCTGGAGGTGTTTGCTCAGCCTTACTGCTTGGGGAAAGTAACAGTTTGAGAGTCTGGTGGTCCTACTCAGATAATAATTGTAGAGAATGAATCAACAAAAGCAAAGTTGTAAAATAATTTTCCCCTCTCTTCTACCTAAGTTGAAGTAAATGGCCCTATGATACCAAAGACAAAACCTCAGAATATGCTGTTTCACCAAAGCACATGAAACCTCACTGTAGTGGAAAAAAGATCTGATATAACCCATGAGGACCAGTATCTCAGCTTGTTACAAATTACATTTTCAACAATTCAAAAGAGTTCACAGTTAAAAATTGCACACCAAGTCTGTGTTTCAGTAAACCAAACTTTACCAAAGTTACTTTGATCAACGCATTTATTGCATCTCAAAGGGGATACATGCACTGGATCAAGGAGAAAAATCAAACAAGTTTAAATAAAAAGAGTAATATTTTAAATATATGTATTTTTCCCCACATTAATTCCAGATACAGTTACTTGGAACGGTACACTATATAGATATTGACAGATCTAAAGAGACATAAAGGAAACACTTTCAAACTGCATAGCATTTTTACAAAATAATTGTCATGCCTGAGAACACTAATCCCACTGATCAACAGTGACCTCCTTCGTTGGTAGCTACACCTTTTGCCAAGCAGTTTGCACAAACGATATGACATTTCCCTGGGATCGGCACAGTACATAAAATTTCTTTAAAAGGTGCAGGTGTGTAGAAGAGATGATGGGCAATGTTTGAGACTACTCACTTGCATACAAAAAATTAAGGACAACAAAGTTTAATGACAAAAATACATCAACAAAACCTCAGATATGATTTTCTGATGGAGAAAGCTATGAAAGCAGGTTATGGACAGCAAAAAAGTGCATTAAATGGTTTGTGATCCCCAACTGTAAGACATCCGAGAATATCAACCTATTATCATCTTTTCTAAAGTAAACATTCCCAGTGTCTGATACTTCACTGCTGGTCCATTAAACAAAGAATACATAACGTAACTTAAAAGAAATTAAATACAACAATTTTTGCATACTGATAGATATAAATATGACATTTAGATAACATTTTCTGTCTTGGTATGCAGCATATTTCTGCCCAGTAATACTTTTTATGCCAAGATCAGTGCAAGACTATGGAAGTTTAACATCAAATTTTATATTACTTTTAAAGGAACTATAAATAATTTTGAAAATAATGCACAAATGCTTCTTTTAAAAACTGATTGTGTGTTTTATCCAATTTTTTGTAGTTGTGTATTGTTTCCGACAAAACTTCAGACTTGGAAGATTGGGAGGGTGTAAGCACATTAATTTATATGCAAATTGCTACTAGAATTATGACTATAAGCTAATTGGTATACAGAACGGACATGTCATCCTAGGCTCTGCAGTGAAATTATATACATTAGCACTTTCAAGAATACGAATACATTACTCCAAGTGGCTCATACACAACAGCTGCGATTCTGCAACCCAAGTTATCATTAGGTACAGAGAAGCACTAAAAGGCATCAGATACACCCATCTTTCAAGTTGCAAAACACAATCCAAAATGGACAATTTCTGATAAATTAGGGCATAACATCAAAAAGTACATTCCTAAAGGTTACTTTCACAGTTGTGCTACACCTTTTACGATATGGACGTCTGAATAAGCATTGAAACATGACTGGTGAATTGCTTGGAGTAGTGAATATCCACTGTTGTCACCTTCAGCGTTCCCATCATTGCATGAACGGCAGCTGCAAGGCAAACCATACATTGAGATCTGACAGATCACTGCTTTAAATTTAGTACTGCTTTTATCCAAGCCTGGAGTAAGCATGTAATTGCAAAATTTTAATACTTTTCACATTTTAAGTTCAAGTTTGTCATCTGACTGTGCATAAGTACAACCAAATGCAACAATGGTCCGGAGGAACACCCACTAAACATATATCACACACAACACAAAATAAACAATACATTACCATAAATTAAGAAAATATAATTCAAAATGCATGTAGTGCACAGCACAGGTAAACAGTAAATAGCTCGCTGTCCTTGACAAGACCTTGCTGGTGGCAGGGTATCACAGTGTATCATTAGCAGGTTATCATTAGTCTCACAGTTAGAGGGAAGAAGCTGTTACGTAGTCTGGCAGTCTAAGTCCTGGTGCTTCTTGATGGTAGTGGGTCAAAGAGATTGTGGGACGGGTGGTAAGGATCCTCAACAATACTTCGGGCCGTTTACCTACAACACTCCTAGTAAATGTTACAAATATGGGGGAGAGACCACATTTCAAGCTCATCCACTTCTATACTTCAAGATTTTGGAACGTGCCATAATTTTTTTTTATTTCAAATGCAAAAGCAACTGGTATGGATAGTTTGGTTGAATCACTTGAAGATACACAATATTACTTTAAGTAACCGAACAATTATCGAGTACATTTCTATTATTTTCTTATTTATTTTTTATTTAGAGATACAGAAAGGAACAGAACCTTCCAGTCCTGTAGCCCACCTACTTAACTCTAACTTTATCACAGGACAATTTACAATGACCAATTAATCTACTAACCTTTGGTCTTTGGAATGTGGGAGGAAACCCGTGTGCTTCACGGGAGGGACATACAAACCACTTACATACAGCGTCGGAACTGAACTCCAATGCCCCGAGCTACAATAGCGTAGCGCTAACCACTGTGTTACTGTGACATGATCTTCTACTGAAGTTCAGAAAATAAAAACAATATGGACTTTTCTTCAGGATTACCATGGCCCATTTTTCAAATTTAAGAAATTAATTGCATTAAGGTACTCTGAAATACCTTAACACCAAGGTCAGTTCCAACATGGAGAACAAGACTTGAGGGATAAAAGCTGGCCATAATATTGATAGAACTCAGCACAGCATCTATGGAAACTAATAAACAATCGATGTTTTGAGCTGAGACCTTTCATCAGGACTGGAAAGGAAGGGGGAAGAAGCTAGAAAAAGAAGGTAGGGGGAAGGGCTTCTCCCTCCTTCCTTTCCATTTCTCATGAAGGGCCTTGGCCCAAAACATCAACTGTTTATTCATTTTCATAGAGGCTGCCTGAATGGCCATGTTCCTCCAGCATTTTGTGTGCGTTGCTCTGGATTTCCAGCATCATTTCATATCTCTATTTTAGTGCATGCATCCAATTGGACACATGGGAACACCACTATCTTGCATGAAAGTCCAATAACTTATTACCTTGATTATGCACTCATCCGTGAAGAAGAGCTTTGACTCTTATCATTCTGATTCATAGGCTAAGATGTTAGGCTAAGACTGTCCAAGTATTAGATGAAAGTATGCAAGATAATAGACCAGAATTTGTCAGAAGAATTGCAAGGTCAATGATGTTGTCCATTATTTATGTACAAATGGTACAACAATTTCAGGCACGAACAGATGTTGCAATGAACTTGCAAATCCAGTGACTGGACTGAATTTGCCACTGTTGATTTTCAGAAAAACCGCATCTCACTGCTTTACTCAACAAGGCATGTACCTAGTTGCTGTACCTGCACAGTACATACAAACATCACAAATTTTAAGTCTTACTCATATCAGGGCAAGCTTTCTCACAAATATGGCTATAAACTGCTTTCAGGTAAATGTCTCTGAGCACGTAAGAAAAAATAAACATTAAAATTCCTTTTTTTTGGATTGTTAGAGATCTTGGATCATTTTTTCCCCATACTAACTACTCTTAATTTTTTTTTTGCTGTCCTGCTCAATCCAATCACTATTACTTTATTTACATTAGTTACTGAACTGATTTATACTGACATTTATTCTAATAGAATGTGGACTTGAAGCAAAGGATCAGTGATGATCTGTTTGGGTGATAGACAGGTCCATGGAGGTGTACAGCTTACTCCTTTCGGTTCGTCAATACATTTTTAAATTCACGCCTTCCCATCAGCTCCTACAATCAGTCTCACTACAGGTAAGGAAATACACTACTGCTCACCCAATTTCAATCTACGAGCCAGGACACTCAGGAAATTTGGCTACATTACTTTTTACATTCTTTTTTGTAACTGCATGTTTTTCTACTATCATGATTGTTTGTGCTATAAATGCTGAGCTGTGTGTGACTGTTGGTCCTGTGTTTTGCACTTTGGCCCCAGAGGAACGCTGTTTTGTTTTGACTGTATTCACGTGTATGGTTGAATGACAATTACACTTGAACTTGAATTCACTTGTAACCAAGGTGCCCAGTTTCTTTTGCATCTCATTATCAGTTTGCATAGGCAACAAGCTATCAAGCATAAAAATTTAACTCGTGTATGTGCATGACTGACTATATATGCCGTACTGCACTCTCTAAGAGGAATGTGTGACTCATTATATTCAGTGACCCTTTGGTTAATTTAAGAAGTGTATAGGTTTGATATGAACTCATGTTTCCATACATGCTGGAGAAATGCATTCTTTTTCAGCTCTGGGTGGCCTCAATAAGTTCCTGTCCTTTTGAGGAACCAGTCTGCATGAAATGATATCCATGATTGTAATACCCATTTCCGGATTGTAACACCCACTTCTGCTACTTACTGTGGCTTAAGTAGGGTGCAAAAAAGGTTGACCAGGATGTTGCCTGGATTGGCATGTGCTATAAGGAGAGGTTGCTTTTTTTTCCTGGAGCTATGGAAGCTGAGGGGAAGAACTGATGGAGGTTTATAAGATTACGTGAAAGAGACAACTGGATGGTACAGTATATTGCCTTCCAAGTGCCAGGGACAAGGATGTCTTGGATCAGGTGCGCATCATTTTAATGGGGGAGGCCAGAAGTTCATATTGGTACCAACAATGTAAGTAGGAAAAGGGAGGTGGTCCTGAAGAGAGAATATAGGGAGTTAGGCAGAAAGGTGAAAAGCTGGACCTCCAAGGTAGTAATCTCCAGATTGTTGCCTGCTCCATATACCAGTGAGGGCAGGAATAGGATGATTTGGCAGAAGAATGCATGGCTGAAGAAATGGTGCAGGGGGCAGGGTTTCAGATTTCTGGATCATTGGGATCTCTTCTGGGGAAGGTATGACCTGGACAAAAATGACGTGTTACACCTGAACCTGAGGGGTACCAATATCCTTGTGGTCAGGTTTGCTAGAGTTGTTGTGGAGCGTTTAAACTAATTTGTCAGGGGAATGGGAACCAGAATGATAGGGCAAGGATGGGGCAGTTAGTACACATCTAGATGCAGTGTGTAGTAAGACTGTGCGGAAGGACAGGTAGATGATAGGGAAAAATTGCAGTTAGTCGGATAAGTTAAAGTGTAACAAGGGCCAAAAATCAAAAAGGGGTGATGAATACTGGACTAACAATGTTTTTTTTTTAAATGCACGCAGTATATGGAATACGGTAGATGATCTTGTAGTGCAGTTAGAGATAAGCAATATGATGTTGTGTGTATCTCTGAGTCATGGCTGAAAGAGTTTAATATCCTAGGACACTGTACTGAAAAGATAGGTAGATAGGCAGGAGTGGTGTGGCTCTGTTGGTAAAAAAAAAAATGAAATCAAATCCTTAGGGAGAGGTGACACATAATCAGAAGATGTAAAATCTATGTGAGTAGAGTTAAGAAACTGCAACGATAAGAAGACCCTGATGGGAGTTACATATAGGCCTCTGAACAGTAACCTGGGTGAGGTCTACAAATTACAATGGGAGATAGAAAATGCATGTCAAAAGGGCAATGATGCAATAATCATGGGGGATTTCAACATGTAGGTAGATTTAGAAAATCAGGTTAGTGCTGGATCCCAAGAAAGGGAATTTGTAGAATGTCTATGAGATGGTTTTTTAGAGCAGCTTGTGGTTGAGCCACTTAGGGGTAGAGCAATTCTGGAATGGGTGTTAAGTAAGGGCCCAGGTTTGATAAGGGAGCTTAAGGTAAAGGAACCCTTTGGAGAGAATGATCATAATTCATAGAATTCACCCTGCAGTTTGGGAAGAAGCTAAAATCGGATGTATAAGTATTACAGTGGATTAAAAGAAACTGCAGAGGCGTGAGGGAGGAGCTAGCCAAAGTTGACTGGAAAGGGACTAGTAGGAATGACGGCAGAATAGCTATGGCTGGGGGAAATTCTGAAGGCATAGAAAAGATACAGCCTAGAATTAAGAAGTTTGATAAAGGGAGGATGATGCAACCCTGATGAAAAAGGGAATTCAACGATAGCACAAAAGCTAAAGAGAGGGCATATAATATCACAAAAATTGGTGGGAAGGTAGAGGATTGGGAATTTCTTTTAAAACCAACAGAAGGCAACAAAAAAAGCCATAACAAGTGAAAAGATGAAATATGAAGTTAAGCTAGCCAACAAATTTTTTTTAAAAGACACAAAAAGTGTTTTCAGATACATAAAGAGTAAAAGAGATGAGAGTGGACATCAGACTGTTGGAAAATGATGCTGGAGAGGTAGTAGTAGGAGACAAAGAAATGGCAGATGAAAAGAGTAAGTATTTTGCATCAGTCTTTACTGTGGAAGACATAAGCAGAACGCCAGAAATGTGACAGTGTTGGGCAGAATTGAGTGCCGTTGCTATTACTAAGGAGAAGGTGCTTGGGAAGCTGAAAAGCCTGAAGGTAGTTAAGTCACTTGGACCAGATGGACTACACCCCAATGTTCTGAAAGAGGTAGCTGAAGAGATTGTGGAGGCATTAGTAGTGATCTTTCAAGATTTGCTGGATTCTAGAATGGTTCTTCAGGACTGGAAAATTTCATAGAACATAGAATAGTACAGCACAGTACAGGCCCTTTGGCCCACAATGTTGTGCCGACCCTCAAACCCTGCCTCCCATATAAGCCCCCACCTTAGATTCCTCCATATACCTGTCTAGTAGTCTCTTAAACTTCACTAGTGTATCTGCCTCCACCACTGACTCAGGCAGTGCATTCCACGCATCAACCACTCTCTGAGTAAAAAACCTTCCTCTAATATCCCCCTTGAACTTCCCACCCCTTACCTTAAAGCCACGTCCTCTTGTATTGAGCAGTGGTGCCCTGGGGAAGAGGCGCTGGCTATCCACTCTATTCCTCTAATTATCTTGTACACCTCTATCATGCCTCCTGTCATCCTCCTTCTCTCCAAAGAGTAAAGCCCTAGCTCCCTTAATCTCTGATCATAATGCATACTTTCTAAACCAGGCAGCATCCTGGTAAATCTCCTCTGTACCCTTTCCAATGCTTCCACATCCTTCCCATAGTGAGGTGACCAGAACTGGACACAGTACTCCAAGTGTGGCCTAACCAGGGTTTTATGGAGCTGCATCATTACATCGCGACTCTTAAACTCTATTCCTCGACTTATGAAAGCTAACACCCCATAAGCTTTCTTAACTACCCTATCCACCTGTGAGGCAACCTTCAGGGATCTGTGGACATGTACCCCGAGATCCCTCTGCTCCTCCACACTACCAAGTATCCTGCCATTTACCTTGTACTCTGCCTTGGAGTTTGTCCTTCCAAGTGTACCACCTCACACTTCTCAGGGTTGAACTCTATCTGCCACTTCTCAGCCCACTTCTGTATCCTATCAATGTCTCTCTGCAATCTTTGACAATCCTCTACACTATCTACAACACCACCAATCTTTGTGTCATCTGCAAACTTGCCAACCCACCCTTCTACCCCCCTACCCCCACATGCAGGTCGTTAATAAAAATCACGAAAAGTAGAGGTCCCAGAACAGATCCTTGTGGGACACCACTAGTCACAATCCCCCAATCTGAATGTACTCCCTCCACCACCACCCTCTGCCTTCTGCAGGCAAGCCAATTCTGAATCCACCTGGCCAAAGTTCCCTGGATCCCATGCCTTCTAACTTTCTGAATAAGCCTACCATGTGGAACTTTGTCAAATGCCTTACTAAAATCCATATAGATCACATCCACTGCACTACCCTCATCTATATGCCTGGTCACCTTCTCAAAGAACTCTATCAGGCTTGTTAGACACGATCTGCCCTTCACAAAGCCATGCTGACTGTCCCTGATCAGACCATGATTCTCTAAATGCCTATAGATCCTATCTCTAAGAATCTTTTCCAACTGCTTTCCCACCACAGATGTAAGGCTCACTGGTCTATAATTACCCGGACTATCCCTACTACCTTTTTTGAACAAGGGAACAACATTCGCCTCCCTCCAATCCTCCGGTACCATTCCCGTGGACAACGAGGACATAAAGATCCTAGCCAGAGGCTCAGCAATCTCTTCTCTCGCCTCGTGGAGCAGCCTGCGGAATATTCCGTCAGGTCCCGGGGACTTATCTGTCCTAATGTATTTTAACAACTCCAACACCTCCTCGCCCTTAATATCAGCATGCTCCAGAACATCAATCTCACTCATATTGTCCTCACCATCATCAAGTTCCCTCTCATTGGTGAATACCGAAGAGAAGTATTCATTGAGGACCTCGCTCACTTCCACAGCCTCCAGGCACATCTTCCCACCTTTATCTCTAATCAGTCCTACCTTCACTCCTGTCATCCTTTTTTTCCTCACATAATTGAAGAATGCCTTGGGGTTTTCCTTTACCCTACTCGCCAAGGCCTTCTCATGCCCCCTTCTTGCTCTTCTTAGCCCCTTCTTAAGTTCCTTTCTTACTTCCTTATATTCCTCAATAGACCCATCTGATCCCTGCTTCCTAAACCTCATGTATGCTGCCTTCTTCCTCCTGACTAGATTTTCCACCTCACTTGTCACCCATGGTTCCTTCACCCTACCATTCTTTATCTTCCTCACCGGGACAAATTTATCCCTTACATCCTGCAAAAGATCTCTAAACATCGACCACATGCCCACAGTACATTTCCCTGCAAAAACATCATCCCAATTCACACCCGCAAGTTCTAGCCCTATAGCCTCATAATTTGCCTTTCCCCAATTAAAAATTTTCCTGTCCTCTTTGATTCTATCCTTTTCCACGATAATTATAAAGACCAGGGAGCGGTGGTCACTGTCCCCCAGATGCTCACCCACTGAGAGATCTGTGACCTGACCCGGTTCATTACCTAGTACTAGATCTAGTATGGCATTCCCCCTAGTCGAACTGTCCACATACTGTGACAGGAATCCATCCTGGACACACTTAACAAATTCTGCCCCATCTAAACCCTTGGAACTAATCCGGTGCCAATCAATATTAGGGAAGTTAAGGTCACCCATGATAACAACCCTGTTATTTTTGCACCTTTCCAAAATCTGCCTCCCAATCTGCTCCTCTGTATCTCTGCTGCTACCAGGGGGCCTATAGAATACTCCCAGTAGAGTAACTGCTACCTTCCTGTTCCTGACTTCCACCCATATTGACTCAAAAGAGGATCCTGCTACATTACCCACCCTTTCTGTAGCTGTAATAGTATCCCTGACCAGTAATGCCGCCCCTCCTCCTCTTTTTCCGCCCTGTCTATCCCTTTTAAAGCACTCAAATGTCACTCCACTCTTTGAGAAGGGAGAGTGGCAGAACAAAGGAAATTATAGGCCAGTTAGTTTGATTTCAGTGGTTGGAAAGATGTTGAAGTCTAATATTCAGGATGAAGTTTCAGAGTTTTGGAGGCACATGATAAAATAGGCCAAGGTCAGTATGGTTTTCTGAAGGGAAAACCTTGCCTGATAATTCTGTTGGAATTGTTTGAGGAAATAACAGGCAGGATTGACAAAGGAGTCAGTTGATATTGTTTATTTAGATTTTCAGAAGGCCTTTGACAATGTATTGCACATGAGGCTGCTTAATAAGAGACAATGGTATTACATGAAAGGTACTAACATGAATAGAAAACTGGCTGACTGACACGAAGCAAAGAGTGGGCATAAAGGGGACCTTTTCTGGTTGGTTGCTGGTGATCAGTGGTATGCCGCAAGGGTCAGAGTTAGGACGGCTTCTTTTCACATTACATGTCAATGATTTGGATGAAGGAATTGATGGCCTTGTAGTCAGGTTTGTGGATGATACGAAGATAGGTAGAGTGGCAAGTAATGTTGAGGAAGCAGGGAGTCTGCAGGAGGACTTAGATGATTGGGGGAATGGGGAATGAAGTGGCAGATGGAATATTGTGTAGGGAAGGGCATGGACATGCACTTTGATAGAAGGAATTTATTCTCTAAGTGAGGAGAAAATTCAAAAATCATAGCTGTAAAGGGACTTGTGAGTCTTTGTGCAGGATTCCCTGAAGGTTAACTTGCAGGTTCAGTCGGTGGTAAGGAAGGCAAATGCAATGTTAGCATTGATTTTGAGAGGACTAGAACATAAAAGCAAGGATGTAATGCTGAGGTTTTATAGTCATAGTCATACTTTATTGATCCCGGGGGAAATTGATTTTCGTTACAGTTGCCCCAACCAAGAATAGAGTATAAATATAGCAATATAAAACCATAACTAATTAAATAGTAATATGTAAATTATGCCAGGAAATAAGTCCAGGACCAGCCTATTGGCTCAGGGTGTCTGACCCTCCAAGGGAGGAGTTGTAAAGTTTGATGGCCACAGGCAGGAATGACTTCCTATGACTCTCAGTGTTGCATCTCGGTGGAATGAGTCTCTGGCTGAATGTACTCCTGTGCCCACCCAGTACATTATGTAGTGGATGGGAGACATTGTCCAAGATGGCATGCAACTTGGACAGCATCCCCTTTTCAGACACCACTGTCAGAGAGTCAAGTTCCATCCCCACAACATCACTGGCCTTACAAATGAGTTTGTTGATTCTGTTGGTGTCTGCTACCCTCAGCCTGCTGCCCCAGCACACAACAGCAAACATGATAGCACTGGCCACCACAGACTCGTAGAACATCCTCAGCACCGTCCGACAGACGTTAAAGGACCTCAGTCTCCTCAGGAAATAGAGACGACTCTGACGCTTCTTGTAGACAGCCTCAGTGTTCTTTGACCAGTCCAGTTTATTGTCAATTCGTATCCCCAGGTATTTGTAATCCTCCACCATGTCCACACTGACCCCCCTGGATGGAGACAGGGTCACCGGTGCCTTAGCTCTCCACAGGTTTACCACCAGCTCCTTAGTCTTTTTCACATTAAGTTGTGGATAATTCTGCTCACACCATGTGACAAAGTTTCCTACCGTAGCCCTGTACTCAGCCTCATCTCCCTTGCTGATGCATCCAACTATGGCAGAGTCATCAGAAAACTTCTGAAGATGACAAGACTCTGTGCAGTAGTTGAAGTCCGAGGTGTAAATGGTGGAGAGAAAGGGAGACAAGGCAGTCCCCTGTGGAGCCCCAGTGCTGCTGATCACTCTGTCGGACACACAGTGTTGCAAGCACACGTACTGTGGTCTGCCAGTCAGGTAATCAATAATCCATGACACCAGGAAAGCATCCACCTGCATCACTATCAGCTTCTCCCCCAGCAGAGCAGGGCGTTGGTCAGACTGCACTTAGAGCATTGAGCATATTTAGGTCCCTTAGCTAAAAGATGTGCTGGGGGTGGAGAGAGTCCAGAGTACGTTCACGAGAATGATCCCAGGAATGAAAGGGTTAACAAATGAGGAGTGTTCTATGACTCAGGGCCTGTATCCTCTGGAGCTTAGAAGAATGGGGGGGGGGGGGAATCTCATTAAAACTTATTAAATATTGAAAGTACAAGAAAGAGTCTGGAGATAACACACATCAAAGTTCCTGGTGAACGCAGCAGGCCAGGCAGCATCTCTAGGAAGAGGTACAGTCGACGTTTCAGGCCGAGACCCCTCGTCAGGACTAACTGAAGGAAGAGTTAGTAAGAGATTTGGAAGTGGGAGGGGGAGGGGGAGATCCAAAATGATAGGTATCCAAAGTATAAAGTTTCTGTTCAAAAGACCAAAGAAACATTAGATTCAGTTCTCCAGTTTGCATTAAGTTAATCTCAAAAGTGACTTCAACCAAGGTTATGGATAGTGGTTAGCATAACACTTTACAGTACCAGTGGCACACATTCAATTCCTGCCACTGTCTGCATGTTTTTACACTCTCCCTGGGGTTACCACATGGGTTTCCTACCACGGTCCAAAGATGTACCAGTTGGTAGGTTAACTGGTCATTGTCAACTATCCCATGATTAGGCTAAGGTTAAATCAGAGGTTGCTGGGCAGCGCAGCTAGAAGGGCCAGAAGGGATTATCCCGTGTTGCATTTCAATAAATTTTAAAAAAATGTTACTTACTCATAGGGAATGAAGTTTTGGAATATCAGCAGAAATGAGTCTGATTTGGCCTTAAACCAACTTTAAGGATCTCAGTTATAGGGAAAGGCTGAATAGGTTAGGACTGTATTCCCTAGAGTTTAGGAGAAATAGGGGAGATTTGATGGAGATATACAAAATTATGAGAGTTATAGTTAGGGTAAATGCAAGCAGGCTTTTTCCACTGAGGTTGCGTGAGACTAGAACTAGAACTACAAGTCATGGGTTAAGGGTGAAAGGTGAAATGTTTAAGGGGAACACGAGAGGGGAACTTCTTCAGTCGGAGGGTGATGAGAGTGTGAAACGAGCTGCCAGCATAAGCTGTGGATGCAGGCTTGGTTTCAACATTTAAGAAAAATTTGGGTATGTACATAGATGGGAAGGTATGGAGGGCTATGTTCCAAGTGCAGGTCAATGGAACTAGGCAGAATAATAATTCAGCACAGAATAGATGAGCTGAAGGGGCTGTTCTGTCCTGTAGTGTTCTATAACTGTACACTCCTTTAATTGCATTGTTCCCTTATACATTGAACCAAAGTACTGGACAATTAATCTCCATTCTCGCTAGGTACCATACTGCAGGATTTTTTGCACCTACATGATCATACTCTAATAATGATGGCAAAACAGTTACAAGGGGGATAGGAAAATTGCAGAGAAACTAAAAACACAATGCATAAAATTGTTTTACTGCATTTTGTGAATCAACGATCAGCCCACTAACATTCAAATATGCAGTTAGGAATTAACTGCAAACACCTTCATTCCAGTGCACTTCTGAAGATTTATTCAATGTTTATGGCATCCTTCAACATTCTGGAAAATGTCACCAGTAGGAAATTGGTGAATGTACTAAAATATTTTTAAAATCACTCAAACTCTCACACTTCTCATGCAATTCTAACTTCTAGCACACAAAATGATACCCACATAGAACCTGGAGTGTACCTTTGTTTACAAGAAATCCTTGATGTTTAGATCTGCTAGAGGATCCTTGGTTGCAGGTTTCTTGGGGCTCTGAGTAGCAGGCGTTGGGCTTGGGGAAAGCTATCAAAGCAGATACCAAAGGAGGGAGAAAAAGCAGCAACACAGTGAGGCCAAGAGATTAGAAAGGCTTATATCATCACATGCACAATCTGCTCAAACATGTTAATATAGAAAACGCATTTATAACTTTCTTCTTGAAAATATTAATGAAGACAAGAAATGCAAGCAGTGTTAAGCACAGAGTTTGGCAAGAAACAGCAATTCCTGTATATTTATCACAAATATGCATCTGACATAAAAGATTCAACTAATATCCAGACAATTAGATCTTGGGATACTATCTGTATTCTGAGATATAATCATGTCTAACATATTCACTGCGTGATTAAACAATTTATTGTCATGGAATGGCTTCCATCTTAATTATAGCCAACTTAAAGCTAATGTTCTGACATTTTTCTCTGTGTAGAAACAGAACACTGAAAGCTTTTAATCCTGATTATTTCAACTCTCATCACAGATAGAATAATGCTCCTCAAAATGTAAAACAAATTTCTGAATAGAAGTGTCAATATCAAATAAATATTTGAACTTAATCTAATAGTCCTTTGTTCCCAGGTTCTTTAAGGTTGTCATAGCCGGGGTGGGGGTAGGGGTGGTATTGGGAATAAGGTCCCACTACCTATTAAATGCTCCCAATGGCATGCATTTCAAATAGCCTCTGACAACCAGGTCCAACTCCTGGCCTTCTGCCTGGTGGAACCATTTCTACTGACAAGAGAAGGGGCAAAGGAGGTTTAGAGGCACCTTAAAACCAGTCACTTCCGGCATATGGGAGCTCATCAGCCGTGGTAGGCAGCTAATCTAGAAAGAAAACTCTTGATTTCAAACCTTTGTTGCCTTGTGGCTATACCCACTTATGAAGAAGACTTCGGGAGTAAATGCCATTGAAAAGTCCGGATTTTGGAGTCCCTAAGGCAGTCCTACATTGAGTTCCACGCTGACTGGCAGCTCTTGCGATACCACTGTGACAAACTGCATTGGTCTTTGCTGTTTCTTTGGACTGATTATCTGTGTGGGGGGGGGGGGGCTGCTGGACGGGCACCAGTTTGCTCTCCATATTGAACTGCCCTGGCTTGCATATGTGTAGACAGCTAGGAGGCAACATCCATGGTCAACCCCAACCAACCAAGGGCCCTTCTGTTCCCATATCACGCACTTAAAAACTAAAATGGGAAAATACTTTTCTAATTTGTAAAGTAAAACAGCTCAAAATAATAGATCTTTAAGGGATATTAGGGCAGTGTTGGAAAATGATACCAAGATAGATCAGCTGTGATTGTGTTGAATACTGGCACAGGCTCAGAGGCTGGATGGCTTGCTCTTTCTTGTGCGTTCTGTGCCCTTTGCGACAATGTGAAATACACTTTCACAACAGACGCTCAAGGCCTCTGTACATTTCAAACACATTGCTATAGAGTTGAAATCCCATTCAGAAGCTAATTCTTTTCTTAAAAAATACTAATCTGGATAAACAATGATTTCAATATTGAAAAATGATGTTTTCAATTTTTATAAAAATTAAAAGCCATGTATGTTTGTGCTTGAAAACCACAGGCAGAATATTCAGCCTCTTCAGTACTTTGAGAAGTTAACTGTACACATTTATAATTATTATAATCTCCTGTGAAAAGTATTGATAAGTGTTAATAATTAATAATAACCCGCTGACTAAAATTTAGAGAATATAGTGGGAAAGTGCCCAATTAAATTCACCTGTTTTTCTTCTGTTCATAAAGTGTACTTCATACAAAAAATTAACCTAGGTGATTGCAGCTAGAATTTCACATCACTTCAGCTGACTTAGAGGAGAGAAGCAAGCAAAAGTCTCAAGAGTGAACGTTAGTTGGCTCTAATGGTGAAACATTAAAGTGCATTGGTTACAAGCAACGAAGCAGATGAGATAGTTATGTTAAAAGTAGGGGAGCAACCTCAGGGTAGTGACAAGAATATGACAACACTTCAGCTGAAATTAGCTTGCAGGACAGCACTGCAGCCCATGACGTTGTGCTTAACGTTGGGTGCCAAGGTAGCGTGTCAATCAACTTGACACTATTATTACAACTTGAGGTGCCAGAGTTTGGAAGTTCAACTCCAATGTCGTCTGTAAGGAGTTTGTCTGTTCCTCCCCGTGAACACATGGGTTTCCTCCAGGATCTTCGGCTTCCTCCCTCAGTCCAAAGGTGTACTGGCTAGTAGGTTGTCTTGTGATTAGGCTAGGGTTAAATAAGTGGGTTGCTGGGTGGTGGGATTTTATAAACTTTTGTCTCCCCTCCGACTTCACTACTCCAGAAAAAACAACCCAGCTTTATCTAATCTCTTGTTATAGCACATGGCTAATCAAGAACCTATCTATCTCTGCCTTAAATACACCCAATGACTTGGCCTCCACAACCGCTCGTGGCAGCAAGTTCCACAGATCTACCACCCTCTGACTAAAGTAGTTTCTCTGCATCTCAGTTCTAAAAGGACGACCTTCAATCCTGAAGTTGTGCCGTCTTGTTCTAGAACCCCCTACCATGGGAAATAACTTTGCCATATCTTATCTGTTCAGGCCTTTTAACATTCGGAATGTTTCTATGGGATTCCCCCTCATTCGCCTGAACTCTAGAAATACAGCCCCAGAGCTGCCAGACGTTCCTCATACGGTAACCTTATTCCTGGAATCATTCTTGTGAATTTCCTCTGAATCCTCTCCACATATAAGCACATGAATGTGAGGAAAATGGAAGGACGTGCACATTGTGTACACAGAAGAGATTAGTTTAGTTGGCCATCTGATTACCAATTTAATTGGTTTGGCACAATATTGTGGGAAGAAGGGCCTATTCCTGTGCTGTACTGTTCTCTGTTCTATTTCAATGGTACTGAAATAAGTATATTCTATTGAAAGGAAAATATTCTGGGATGCCATAGATCATTAAAAAGTGATTAAAAATCCAAATGCTCCTTCGGTACCACAATAATATTTAAGAATGATTGTACTTTCAAGTGCCTGGAATTGAGTTTTGCTAATATGAAGTCCAAAATAAGAATACAAAAAAAACAGCAGTTATTTGATAATTTTGCCTTCAGAGTTTTGGATAGACAGGGAATGTGTTGGAAATTTAATGCATACACAGTACCATCATTATGGCACACAGAACTGAAAATAATAGGAAGTTCAACTTCCTTGTGTTCCTAACACACATATCTCCAAACTTATTCTACTTGCAACAAAGCTCTGGGTAAGTTATTATATTAGTAATCTCCTTCATTCAGTAGGAATATGTTGCTCTGTGTTTAAGGTACAAACAATACAATCAGCAGTGGATCAGGCAGCATCTATGGAAATGGATAAATAGTCATTGTTTTGGGCCGAGACTCTTCATCAGTACTCATGAAGGATCTCAGTGAAGATCCTGATGAGGGTCTCACCCCGAAACATTGATTGTTTATTTATTTCCATAGATGCTGCCTCACCTGCTGAGTTCCTCCAGCATTTTGTGTGTGTTACTCTGGATTTTCAACATCCGCAGAATCTTGTGGTTACAATTAGCAGTGACCAGCTTAACTCCCAAAATACCAAATATAACATGAAAATGTATACTTCTGTTGCTATCAAATATTGCTTATGTTAGCCCGTTGACAGAAATAAAGACATTGTTGACTGACCATGAAACATTCTGATATCCAAATATTATTTATGCTATTTGTTTGATAACTCTTCCATGGACAGTCCCAAGCCTGGCTGCAAAAGGAGGAGAGTTGGACATGGGGCTAGCTTCCCCATACTGTAAAAGCCCAGAGCTGCAGAAATGCCAACAGAAGACCTCATCCTTTGGAGAGAAAAAAATCTTCAAAGATGGGCTACACTTGGGGAAAACTTGTAAAGTTGTCAGCGGCCTATGCCCCAGTAGAATGAAAAGTAGCTGTTTTATAGAAATAAAGACCTTGCTGACCAAACGTGAAACATTCTGACATAAAAATACTGTTCATGCTAGTCATTTGATAGATATAAAGACCTTGTTGACCAGCCATGACATGTTCTAATCATAAAGCTTACCGGTGGTCCAGCTCCGAATGCTGGTCTCATCATAGGCTGAGGGTACATCATTGGCTGCTGAGGCATCATGGGTACATTTGCACCTGTAGGTGGCTTAGATGGAAATAATATTAAGTATTTAATTGCATAGGACTTAGCAAACATTACAAAGACATGAACAACTTTTTCTTAATCTGACAGAAGTCAATACTAGCAAAAATAAACCATGAAATAAAGTAAGTTTTAAGATCAAGACTCCACAAAGGTTCTTCCACTTACCATCCCAAATCCAGGGACTGGTTGAGCACTAGGTGCTGGCCCAACTGGAGGAACAACTCCCTACAATGTACAGAAGAGTAGGTGTGAAATAGGTGGAAGGAAATTATTTAAATTTTGTTTAATTTTCCAAATAATGCAGGAAAATAAATCATCTCTGGCGTGGTCTCATTTTATTGATATTGGTCCAAGATTACTCCAGCATAGCACAATCCTCTGATTATCCATAATACATAGAATGATACAACACCATGCAGGTCCTTCGGCCCAATGTTGTGCCAACTTTTTAAAACATGACCTGAATTTGTGGATGATAGGGATCCCCGCTGGCAAGCTGCACCTTCATTCTCTCAATGCTTCACCTGCAAAGGCCAACGAATCACTGAATGGTCACAGCACCGGAGGAAGTTGTGCTTGCTGGCTCCCTACCACAGCCAAGTTCTATCTCTAGTAATATCTGCCTCCTTTTTGGCATTGAATCACAACATTTTCTCCACCATACACTTAGCCAGATCCTTGTTTTAAGCCAATAAGACTCATGTCTGTTATTTATTTTTTTTAAAATGTATCCAACATCTCCTTCCCTATTAATTTAGGAGCATCCACTTCCCTGGTGAAGGTGGGTGAAAATACACACTTAGTACCTTAACAGTGTCTTCAACATCCATATGCAATTTCCCAATTTTTGTCCTTGTCTCATTTCTCTATGTACTACCTATAAATGCCTTTTGAACACCTGAACTTGCAGCTAATCTTTTCTCACATGTCCTTTGCCATTTGAATTTTCACTTCCATTCCACTTTGCAATCAGGTGTGACTCTTGCTGATTTTTACAACTTGACACTTATCACATGCAGCCTCTTTTGCATTATCTTTCTCTTGCGTCATCCAGAAAACTCTGGATCTGTCCTTCATTTGGACTTCATAGAAATATGCCTCAAGTGTACCTGAACCTTCACCTAAAAGACCATTGTTCTGTCAAAACGCTTGAGTGTCAATCTTTGGCTCTGAGTGCCTCTGGCCACATCTACTCTTATTGCATGGAAACTGGACTTCTTCTAATTATTTATTTTTACTTGGGATTGCTCCTTTTCTACAGCAAACCTAAATCTAGTGATCACAAATCCTAATTGTTCTTCTACAGACACGTGTGCACTTGACCCACATTGTTCCCTACTCAGAACCAGTAATATCTCATACCTTGTTTAAACCTGAAATATACTACCATAGAAAATTGAAGTTGGTTTTAATCTCTGAGGGAAGATGAATGTATTTGTTCACGTATGAGGAGCATTTGAAACCTCTGGGTCTGTACTTACTGGAGTTCAGTAGAATGGCGGGGGGGGGGGGAAGAGATCTAATTAAAACCAATTGAATATTGAAAGGCCTTGATAGAGTGGACCTGTACTTACTGGAGTTTCATAGAATGAGGGGATTGGGATCACATTAAAACTTATTCACGAGGATGATTCCAGGAATGAAAGGGTTAACATATGAAGAGCATTTGGCAGCTTTGGGCCTGTATTCACTGGAAATTAGAAGAATGCGGGGTGATCTCATTGAAACCTATCAAATATTAAAAGGCTACATAAGGTGGATGTGGAGAGGATGTTTCCTATGGTGAGGATATCCAGAACTAGAAGGCGCGGCCTCAGAATTGAAGGGCAACCTTTTAGAACAGAGGTAAGGAAGAATTTATTTGGCCAGGGTAGTGAATCTGTGGAATGCTCTACCAGACTGCAGTGGAGGCAAAGCACGTGGGTTTATTTAAAGCACAGGTTGATAGATCCCTAATTGGTCAGGGCATCAAAGGATATGGCAAGAAGGCAGGTGTACAGGGTTGAGTGGGATCTGGGATCAGCCATGATGGAATGCAGAGCACACTCCATGGGCTGAATGACCTAATTCTGCTCCTATGTCTTATGGTCATATGAATATTGAAAGGCCTTAATAGAGTGGAATTGGAGAGGATGTTTCGTATAATGGTGGAGTCTAGGACCGGAGGGCACAGCCTAGAATACAAGGATATCCCTTTAGAACAGAGATGTGGAGGAATTTCTTTAGCCAGAGTGGTGAATATGTAGAATTCATTCCCATAGTCAGCTGTGGAGACTAAGTCATTGGGCATATTTAAAGTGGAGGTTCCTAGGTTCTTGATTAGCCAGGGCTTCAAAGGTTACAGAGAGAAGGCAGATGAATGGGGTTGAGAGGATAATAAATCAGCCATGATGGAATCTACAGCAATGAAGTGCTTTGAGAGGTTGGTTATGGCTAGAATTAACTCCCATTTCAGTAAGGGTCTGACTCACTGCAATTTGCCTATTGCCACAATGGGTCTGTGGCAGATGCATTCTTATTGGCTCTTCACGTAGCTTTGGATCACCTAGATCAGCGGTCCCCAATCACCAGGCCGCAAAGCATGTGCTACCGGGCCGCGAGGAAACAATATGATTTGGCGATATGAGTCAGCTGCACCTTTCCTCATTCCCTGTCACACACACTATTCAGCTTGAACACACGCGAGGTCATTACCCGCACGTCATCCATGTCAGCGCGGGAAGGAGATCAACTCCTCGAGCTTGCAAATGACGGCAGGCTGAAAAGTTTGTTTGACATAACATCTCTGCCGGCATTCCGGATTCAAAGTCAAGGCTAAATATCCTGAGATAGCCACAAAAGCACTGAAAACATTGCTTCCATTTCCAACATATCTCTGCAATGAATGCAACGAAAACTAAATTGCGGAATAGATTGGACATAAGGAACCCCCTTCGAGTATTGCTGTCTCCCATCACCCCTTGATGGGACCATCTTGTTGCAGGGAAACAAGCCCAGGGCTCCCACTGATTCAGCGATATTGGTGCGTTGCAATGATTTTATATGTTCATACGGGGAAAATACATGCTGCGTGTTTAATATCCAAACCTTACTTAAAATGTGATGATGCTATTGACTTATAAGTGACTTAAATAACCATATAACAATTACAGCACAGAAACAGGCCATCTCGGCCCTTCTAGTCCGTGCCGAACGCTACTCTCACCTAGTCCCACCGACCTGCACTCAGCCCATAACCCTCCATCCCTTTCCTGTCCATATACCTATCCAATTTTTCTTTAAATGATAATATTGAACCTGCCTCAACCACTTCTACTGGAAGTTCGTTCAACGCTTACTTCAAGCTCCCCTCTTCTCCGCTGATAATTGACATTATTTATATTCATGCGAGGAAAATATGCGCTGTGTGTTTAATATTAAATTCGTTAGATAAACCCTTTTAGAAACAAAATTGAGTGCATTAGCCACTTATCACCTATATTCCAGTTGTGATTAACATCCCTCCCGAACAGAATCGCCAAAAATGATTTGTAGAAAAAAAATCAGCACATACATGCATGCACACACAGGTGACTGTGCAAGGCTTCATGGTCATTGTAGTCTTTCTCAGGATAAACGCAACGTATTTGACTGCTACTCTTGTCCGTTGGCAACCCTCCCTGCCCCCCCCACCACAGGTCGGCCAGTCCGCAAGAATATTGTCAATATTAAACCGGTCCACAGTGCAAAAAAGGTTGGGGACCCCTGATCTAGATAATACAATTTCCTATGCCAGGATGCTGTTTATTGACTTCAACTCAGCTTCTAACACAATCATTCCTATCAGTTCTGATTGAAAAGCTTCAGAACCTGGGCCTTTGTACCTCCTTCTGCAACCGGATTCTCGACTTCCTAACCAGTAGACCATAACTTGTGCGGATCAGAAACAGCATCTTCACCTCACTGACAGTCAACACTGGAGTACCTCAGGGATGTGTGCTTAGCCCACTGATCTACTCTCTCTACACCCATGACTGTGTGGCTAGGCACAGCTCAAATACCATTTACAAGTTTGCAGACGATACAACCGTTGTTGGCAGAATTTCAGACTGTGATAAGAGGGCGTACAGGAGTGAGCTATACCAGCTAGTTGAGTGGTGTCAAAGCAACAACCTTGCAGTCAACATCCAAGAGACCAAAGAACTGATTGTGGACTTCAGAAAGGGTAAGACAAGGGAACATGCACCAGTCCTCATAGAGGGATCAGAAGTGAAAAGAGTGAGCAATTTCAAATTCCTGGGTGTCAATATCTCTAAGGATCAATGCAGTTACAAAGAAGGCATGACAGCTACATTTGATTAGGAGTTTGAGAAGATTTGGTATGTCTCCCAAAACACTTGAAAATTTCTACAGATGTACTGTGAAGTGCATTCTAACTGGTATGGGGGGAGGGGGGGTGCTACTGCACAGGATCGAAATAAGCTGCGGAGAGTTGTAAACTTAGTCAGATCCATCATGAGCACTAGCCTCTGTAGTATTCAGGACATCTTCAAGAAGTGGTGCCCATCACCAAGACCATGCCTTATTCTCATCAGGAAGAAGGTAGAAAAGCATGAAGGCACACACTTAATGATTCAGGAACAATTTCTTCCCCTCTGCCATCGATTTCTGAATGGACAGTGAAACCACCACTACCTCACTACTTTTCTCATTTCTATGTACTACTTATTTAACTATTTTATATACACACACATACACATATATACACATAAACAGACACACACACACACACATATATATATATATATATATATATATATACACACACACATACATACACACACACACGCATACATATATACACTGTAATTCACAGGGTTTTTTTTCTATATTAGACTAAGATATAGGAGCAAAAGTAGGCCATTCAGCCCATCGAGTCTGCTCCACCATTCAATCATGGTCCGATCCAATTCTTCCAGTCATCCCCTCTCCCCTGCTTTCACCCCATACTCTTTATCGGGCATTGCATTGTACTGCTGCAATAAAGTCAACAAATTTCACGATATATGCCGGTGATATTAAACCTGGTTCTGATTCTGAGGAAAATGGCAAGATACAGACATTGTGTAAGCAGAAGAGATTACTAATTTAATTGGATCAACACAACATTGTGGGCTAGAGAGCCTATTCCTGTACTGTCCTGTAAACACTCACAGACCTATTAGGAAATGCTTACTGCATTGTATAGCTGATCACACACTTTCTACAACTTCCTCTACCTCAGCAGCAACAAAGCTGGGACCTCCCTCAATTTTCAGGCAGTTAGATGTCTATTATACATTGAGAAACGTTCTAGTTAAATATATTTCACAAATGTCTGTAATAACTGATATGCAATATGAATGTAGCAAAATCTGCATTTGATTAATAAACAACATAACTCTTGTTAAATTCAGAATACAGCACAACTCTTTCATCAAGCAAGTGAATTCTGAGCAATATAAGAGAGGCTGGAAAATGCAGGCATGTAGTTATACCAAAAATAACAAGCCACCAATCATCTCAATAAACATCCATCTTATTGGGCCCACACATTAACCATCTGTCAGTTTTGACTAAATAACACAGTTTAATAAATTTGCTTCCCCCACCCTGCCACCCCCAGCTTGGAAAAAGGATCACACACAAAATGCTGGAGGAACTCAGCAGGTCAGGCTCATGTGGGGATAGTCAATGTTTTGGGCCAAGACCTAAGTCTAACCGTTGCCTGACTTGTTAAGTTGCTCCAGCATTTTCTGTGTGTTGCTCAAGATTCCAGCATCTGTAGAATCTTGTGTTTATTCCCAAATCCCATTAAATATTTAATAGTATATTTCAGCATGTTTCCATCAAATCAATGGATTTTTATATGAGCTTGTTCTAAAGTCACTTCAGGCAGTTATGCAAATAGATTCTTCCAGGTTGGATCAGTAGATTAATGCAAGTTCTGCAAACTGGTGATTGAGTAGAGACAAAAACTTAAAGTCCTGTCAACCATGACTGGAAGATAGAAAGTCAGTAAAATGTGCTTTTAATTTTGAACTGTGGTAAAACAGGGAATTTAAAATCTTGCTGAATACATTATTTTGATTATAGAAAATGACATAGTTTGATCAAAGATCATTTAATTACATTTCTAACAAGATACTCTGTTGCAAAAATTAAAGAATACCATTTGATTGCTGGGTGGAACACCTGCTGACCAAGCCGTTGTGGGAGCAACTTTCGGTTGCCAGTTCGCTCCTCCAGTCAATTTCTTTTCAGAAGCATTCCACTGAAGCTCACTCCTATAATGATAGCACATTTATAGTTAAAATTAGTTTGGCTATACATGGCCCAATGGTGGAAATATGTGAATTAATCACATGCAATAATTTGCATTTATTTTTAAGATCTGATACAAACATAGAACTACATATGCACCCATGTGACAAAAGGAACAATAAAATTCAATTCTAATTGCAACTGAGTAAACCGTAACTTTATTAGTTTTTATTATATATAATTCTTTATATTGAATGTTGAATGTTTTTAGTTGAATGTTGCGATCTGACTAACACACCACAGCAAATTCCTAAAACAGGTTGAGTACCCCTTATCTGAAGTGCATGGGGCCAGAAGTGTTTCAGATTTTGGAACATTTCATGAGATAGCTTGGGATCACCATCATTTATGTGCTACCGGTAAGCAGTCTTTTACTTACACATGCTCATCACATACATGTAGAAACACAGAAAAACTGCAGCACAATACAGGCTCTTCGGCTCACAAGGCTGTGCCGAACATGTACTCACTTTAGAAATTACCTAGTTACCCATAGTCCTCTATTTTTCTAAGCTCCATGGACCCGTCCAAGAGTCTCTTAAAAGACCCTATCGTATCCACCTCCACCACCGTTGCCGGCAGCCCATTCTACGCACTCACCACTTTCTGCGTAATTACCCGTGACATCTCCTCTGTATCTGCTTTCAAGCACCTTAAAACTGTGTCCTCTCATGATAGCCATTTCAGCCCTGGGAAAAAGCCTCTGATTATCCACACGATCAATGCCTCTCATCATCTTATACACCTCTATCAGGTCATCTCTCATCCTTCGTTGCTCCAAAGAGAAAAGGCCAAGTTCACTCAACCTATCCTCATAAGGCATGCTCCCCAATCCAGGCAACATCCTTATAAATCTCCTCTACACTCTTTCTATAGTTTTCACATCCTTCCTATAGTGAGGTGACCAGAACTGAGCACAGTACTTCAAGTGGGGTCTGACTAGAGTCTTATAGCTGACCAGGGTCCTTACAGCTATATGTACTTAACAGTAAAAATGATTATATACCATTAATATAATGAAAACATAATGTGTGCAGAGTAACAAAAGCAGCACAGGAGCATCAGGAGAACACCTGCATTAGTTGTTGAACAACGGCAGGCTTTCAGTCTCCATCTACGATGCCATGTTTTGATCAAAAGGTTACAGTACACTATATTAGTATTTTAACTTTTTTTTAGGCTCTATGTACTGTATATAAACAATCAGCATTGTAGACTTGTTCTGGTGCTAGATTTTCATGATTAGCAGATGCCTTAAAATGTAAATGCCATGCCTTTTCTTAAATTTCTGCAACCCCTGCTGAATATTCACAATTACCTTCAATTTCAGTTTGTTGTGATAGATTGCTTGTTTCATGGCCAGCATGCCATTAAGTGGCATATGTTCCCTCCTATGCTGAAAATACCTGATTGAGATCTTCATTTTTCACTTTCTGTTTTTCTATTTTTCATTAACTTCTGTTCATTACACATGTAAGATCATTTTTCAGAACTGTCTGTAGTACACAGAGACCTGTGTGTCACCTGGGAACCTTCCCAGCACCCTAGAATTTTCCATTTGTGACATCAGGTCAGCGCTCAAAAGAAAAAATTCAGATTTTGGAATGTCAGATAGGGGCATTCAACCTGTACATGCACATAAATGTATATGGCAACTACATGGGATTTATGGGCCGAATTCAGACAGTGGGCCCGAGCCTGAAAGCAAGGAACAAGCCAACATATGGCCATTGCTGGGTGTAGACTTTGAGCAGATTCGAAGTTGCAAATCTGAAGTGAGCCAGAGTCGAGGCGGTGGGGCCTGTGCCTGAGATGAGGAACAAGCCAATGTTTGGCCAATTTAGGTGCCGGGCCAGAGTGAAAAGGTCAGGTGTTGGGACCAGAAGCCAGGGACAGGCCAGTGTTCAGCTCACTGCTCAGAGAGGTTCCCTTGTCTCTGCACTGAACTGAGACTGTAGCCTGCAACTAAAAAAAACTCCTGGGTCAGCTGTGACTGTCTTTGTGGCCGTGGACTCACTTTTGTGAACTTTAGTTCTTAATGTTATTTGCTTACTTTTTATTGTTTGCATGACTTGTTCTTTCTTTTTGTATACTGGGTGTTTGATGGTCTTTTTTTAATGGGTTCTATTTGATTGTTTTGTGGCTGCCTTAAGGAGATGAATCTCAAGGATGTACATTCAGTGCCTATCAAAAGTATTCACCCCTCTTGGAAGTTTTCATGTTTTATTGTTTTACAACATTAAATCACATGGATTTAATTTGGCTTTTCCTTTACACTGATCAACAGAAAAAGACTCTTTCATGTCAAAGTGAAAACAGATCTCCAGAAAGTGATCTAAATTAATTACAAATATAAAATACAAAATAATTGATTGCATAAGTATTCACCCCTTTTAATATAACACACAAAATCATCACTGGTGCAGCCAACTGGTTTTAGAAGTCACATAATTAGTTAAATGGAGATCACCTGTGTGCAGTCAAGGTGTTTCAATTGGTTGTTGTAAAAATATACCTGTACCTGGAAGGTCCATCTGCTGATGAGTCAGCACCCTGGCGAAAAACTACACCATGAAGACAAAAGAACACTCCAAGCAACTCCACAAAAAGGTTATTGAAAAGCACAAGTCAGAAGATAGATACAAAAAAAAAATCCTAGTCACTGAATATCCCTTGGAATACAGTTAAGTCATTCATCAAGAAATGGAAAGAATTTGGCACAGCTGTAAGTCTGCCTACTGCAGGCCGTTCTCAAAAACTGAGTGACCATTCAAGAAGGGGACTAGTGAGGGAGTGTGAGGGAGGCTATCAAGAGACCAATGATAACTCTGGAGGAGTTACTAGCTTCAGTGACTGAGATGGGAGAGACAGTGCATATAACAACTGTTGCCCAGGTGCTTCACTAGTCGCAGCTTTATGGGAGAGTGGCCACTGTTGAAAAAAACTCACATAAAATCTCAGCTAGGTGTTTGTAGAAGTCATGTGAGAGACTCTGAAGTCAGCTGGAAGGAGTTGTTATGGTCTGATGAAACCAAAATTGAGCTTTGTGGCCATCAGACCATACACTACATTTGGTGTAAGCCAAACATCACACATCATCAAAAACACACCATTCCTATCATGAAGCATGGTGGTGGCTGTATCATGCTGTGGGGATGCTTCTGTGCAGGAGGCTCTGGAAGGCTTGTGAAGGCAGAAGGTAAAATGAATGCAGCAAAATGCAGAAAGATCCTGGAGGAAAACCTGATGCAGTCTGCATAACTGCGACTTGGGAGAAGATTTGTTTTCTAGCAAGACAATGACCACAAGCATAAAGCCAAAGCCACACAGGAATGGCTTAAAAACAACAGAGTTAATGTCCTGGAGTGGCCAAGTCAGAGTCCAGACCTCAATCCAACTGAAAATTTTTGGCTGGACTTGAAAAGGGCTGTTTACTCACGATCCCCATGCAATGTCAGAACTTGAGCAGTTTTGTAAAGAAGAATGGGGAAAAATTGCAGTGTCCAGATGTGTAAAGCTGACAGAGACCTTTCCACACAGACTCAAAGGTGTTATTGCTGCCAAAGGTGCATCTACTAAATACCAACTTGATGAATAGTTGTACAATCAATTACTTTGTGTTTTACATTTGCAATAAGTTGAGATCACTTTGTAGAGATCAGTTTTTTCTTTGACACGAAAGAGTCTTTTTCTGTTGATCAGTGTCAAAAAAGCCAAATTAAATCCACTGTGATTCAAGGTTTTAAAACAATAAAACATGAAAACTTCCAAGGGGTATGAATACTTTTTATAGGCACTGTAGTATACATACTTTGATAATAAATGTACTTTGACATTTGAAATAAAGTTGATCATTGACTTAAAAAAGATTACCAGATTAGAAATACGGCAAATGATTTTAAGTTGTACTACAACTAAGCCCATTTCATTGGCTTTGCCTTTCAATTTGTCTAATCAGATCCAATCATAACAGTTCTTCATCTCATCATGGACAGCAGATCTTTTAAGGAAGACTGGCATCCCCACTTCTAAACTGATGCCCTTTCCCCACAACACCCCTCCCCTCAGGAGATCTGACTATTCTGAAGAAACAACAAGTCATCCAGCTAGCCTCATGTGTGCTTTCTGTTCAATTTACCAGAGAATAAAATTTTTGCTTGTTTAGATTGCAAGATGACTGAAGATATGGTACAACTTTCTAGATTTCCAACAACTACAGTTTCAAACCTTTCTGTAAATGAAGACATGAAGGAGAAACTCACTCGCTCTGCTCATGAACTGTTCGTCCCACTCCCATCAGAAGCATCCATGCCAGAACACCAGACTCAAAAACAGTTTCTTTCCCCAAGCAGTAAGGCTGATCCACACCTTCACCCACTAACCCACCCCCAACCTCCATGACTTTATCACTTCCTGTCAGTCACCTTATGTGCAGACACTCATGTACCCAGCATTACTTTGTGTACAACAATGTATGTAAGCTATCTTGTGTACTTATATTGTGTTTTTTTATTATTGTGTTCATGTGTGTGCTGCATCCGATATGAAGTAACAATTACTTCATTCTCCTTTACACTTGTGTACTGGAAATGAAATTAAATAATCTTGAATGATGTTTGTTCTCTTCCACTTCCACTCTCCTATTTTATCAGATGAAACAATACCACACACCTTGCATCCTAGGATAGTAACTAGAACGTGCCATCATAGTAAGAATCCACACTTAATAATTTACCCTTGGCCATTTCCCATTCCATTATCTGGTTTTTCTCTTTTATACTATTTGACTTTCAGTGAGGTTACATAAACATTAAAGATATCACCCCTCTTGATCGCCTGTTCAACATTCGCATTTCTTCCAACTAAGCATTAGAAAGACGAAAATGAAATGACCAAATCTGACAGGCTCAGTTTGTCTGTCAAAGATCACCACTGTTACATGCCTCAAGGAGATCTTTTTTTTTTGTGAGAATGATGTAATGGTCTTTTGGAGGTCACCTGACATGATTTTCCCGTCGATGTGAGGTCACGTGATGACATGTGCACCATGGGTATATAACAGAGACCCCAGGTGACGCAGTTATTTTTTAGTTTGTAGATTTTCAGGTAGAATGTGCTGTGTCTCCATTTCTGTTGCGTGTTTGTTTTTGTAACGCAGTTTCATTTTAAAAATGGAGTGTTGCGTTCTGTTGCAAGGTACAATATTCCTGGACTGGAAATTTTTGCTAGATGTGCTGATTTACCTTATTCCAGCAGTAGAAGGGAGAGTGAAGACTTTATCGAAGTACAGGACCAAAGGATTGAGAGGAGTCGGCATCTTCGGCAGTTTAACAAAGGATCGACCTTATTGAGTCTTCATTGAAGGAGTAGTGACCTGCATCGGAGATAACTCTTGCCAAAAGAGCAAAGAGTTCATGCAAAGGTTTGCTCTCTAGAATTTAAGGTCAGTTGTTTTAAACTGTTTATTTACTGCATCATGAATCCTTTGAACAGAACCAGCAGGAAAGTCACGTCTATAAAGAAATCCTTCTCCAGAGAAGTCTCTCCCAATTGAATGTATAAATCTGTTGGACTTTCGAATATACCATTTTAAGAACTATATCTGATCTTATCGCTTTAAGAACCAGTGCCGAGTAACAAGTTGTTGAATGGCTGCATAGTGGTTAATTTCTGGCTAAAGTTTTCGTTTGTTTTTTTAATCGTTTATCCATGTTTAATAAATGTTTGGTTGTTTTTATATAACCTGTCTCGATTGATATTCATTGTTGCCGTTTACGTAACACCCACCTTCATTCTTCGAACTCCTGTAATTAGTGTGCATGTGGGAAGGCCTACCTTACTGACACAAATTAGTCTTACATTTAGCATTTAGCCATATGACCCGCAGAGTGCTAGGAAGCCCCACTCCCATTGTTGCTGGATGCAAAAACTGTGGGATTATTTACTAAGATTTAAATATCTTAGCTATTCAGTGATATTTAAAAACAAAAACAGCAAAATGAAAAAGAAAACTTCTTAAAACATACAAAACATAAATTACAAACATTAAGACCAGTATAAATTTAGGAAGTAGCTTAATTGCCCCTTTGATTTATATCCACAGCTTTACAACCCCTATCTGTTGACCCTGTGACTAACTCCATCCTACCACAGGCACAGGATCTCAGAGTTCAATAGTTCAAAGTAAATTTATTATCAAAGTACATATATGTCACCCTACACTACCCTGAGATTCACTTTTTATTCTTTACTTATTTAGAAATACAGTGCAGAACGGGCCCTTCCAGTCCAACGTGCTGCACTGCCCAGCAACTTACCTATTTAACTCTAGCCTAATCACAAGACAATTCACAATGACCAATTGGAATTGATTGTGAACTTCAGGAAGGGCAAGTTGCAAGAATACACACCAGTCCTCATCCAGGGATTGAAAGTGGAAAGGATGAGCAGTTTCAAGTTCTTGGATGTCAATATCTCTGAAGATCTATCCTGGGCCCAATGTATTGATGCAATTACAAAGAGGGCATGACACTGGCTATACTTCATTTGCAGTTTGAGGAGAATTTGTACGCCACCAAAGACACTCACAATTTTCTATAGATGTACAGTGGAGAACATTCTAACTGGTTGCATCACCATCTATTATGAAGATACCACTGCACAGGATCGGAACAAGCTGCAGTAAGTAAGCTTGCTCCATCATGGGCACTAGCCTTCCCAGCATCAAAGGCACCTTCAAAATGCGATGCCTCAAAAAGGTGGTATCAATCAATAAGGACTCCCACCACCCAGGACATGCCCTCTTCTTATTGCCACCATCAAGGAGGAGGTACAAGGAGCCTGAAGACACACACACTTAATGTTTCAGGAACAGTTTCTTCCCCTCCACCATCAAATTTCTGTATGGATAATGAACCACCAAATACTTCCTCAGTACTTTTTCCTCTGTTTTTGCACTACTAATTTATTTCTATATTGTAATTTATAGTTTTTATTTTTATATATTGAAATCCACTGCTGCCACAAAACAACAAATTTCACAACATATGCCAGTGATATGAAACCTGATTCTGATTCCATTTAACCTACTAACTGCTATCTCTTTGGATTGTGGGAGGGAACAGAAGCACCGAGGGGAACCCACAAACTCATGAAAAGGATTTATAAACTTCTTACAGAGGGTGCTTAAATTGAACACCGAAGTCCGACGCCCCAAGCTGTAATAGTGTCACGCTTACCACTATGCTACCGTGGCGTCCACGCTACGCTACACTGCACTACCGTTTCTTGCAGGCTTTCACAGTAGAACAGAGAAATACAACAGAATCAATGAAAAATTACACAAAAAAAAAGTCAAACAAGGGCTTTGTGTGTTATTTCACCATTATGAGAACCATGAAATCTCAGCAAGGTGGAACTCTGCTGCAGGCCTCCACATGAACATTCTGAACCTAAATGTCGGACAACAAGCACAACGTGGCATCTTCTACAACCACTGTGCCCATGTTGCAGATTTCACCAGTTAGGCTCCCTTGTCAGCTTCTTGGACTGAACAAACCCATTCATGAACAGTTCTTCAACATATCCAAGTGAAAATACATCCTTCTGCACAAGTCCCTTCAAGACCTCACTCACCCTCTCCTCTGTACCTTCTCTAGTATTTAATACTCAGAACTTCCATTTTCTTGTTAAAGTCAATACATTTTTCACAGAAATATGTATATTACCAAGGTTCTAAATGGAACTTTACTTACTTCTTTCCTGGAGTTGGAGAAATGCCAAGGTCTGCCATCAGAAAGAAATATCAAAATAAAAATTAACTGGACTTGGAAATAGTCATTATTTTATTTAATGTGTTATATTTAAACACAAACTACATGCTTATGGACACGCATTATATAATTATTACATCAAGTCAAAGAACTTGAGAAAACATTTTGTATTATATTTCTTAGGGTTGTAATTAATAGTTTTTTTTTTAAATAAGTACTGCATTGCTATGGCAAAATAACAAATTTCATGACAGGTCAGTGATATTAAATCTGATTCTGAATAAATCTATCACTTATTTTTTCTTAAGTCACAACACTATCCCTTTGCTATCTCTAAAAGAATTCCCAATTTAAAGATACTTGGGGAAAAAATACACAGCTCTGAAGCAGACTGAATAAGCCCATAAGCTCTGTGCAGCCAGATTCAAGAAGAACCTGATCATTAAATTTGCAGATGATACCACAGTGGTGGGGCTCATCAGCAAAAATGATGAAACAATGTACAGGGAGGAGGTCAAACACCTAGAGAGCTGGTGCAGGGATAACAACTTGATGCTTAATGTCAACAAAACCAAGGAGATGATCGTCGATTTCAGATGGTCTCAGCATGAGCACACACCCCTCAGCATCAGCGGCTCCACAGTGGAGAGAGTGGAAAACATCAAGTTCCTTGGGGTGCAGATCTCCGACAATCTCACCTGGTCCAGGAACACCACTGGGATTGTGAAACGGGCCCAGCAGAGATTGCACTTTCTGAGGAAGCTTAAACAAGCATCACTCCCCACTAACATCTTAACTACATTCTACAGAGGCATGGTTGAGAGTGTGCTGACCTTTTGCATCACAACCTGGGGTACTCCAGCTGCAGTGCTGTCGACAAAAGAGCCTTGCAGAGGGTGGTTAGGGGAGCAGAGAAGGTTATTGGGGTCTCCCTACCTTCTGTCCAAGACCTCTTTCAGAGTCGATGCCTCCAGAAGACACGGTACATCATTAAAGACCCCTCACACTCTCTCCATGAACTGTTTGCTCTTCTGCCATCAGGCAAACGTTACAGGAGCATCAAAACTAAAACCACAAGGCCTCTAAACAGCTTCCTCCCACAGGCAATCAGACTGCTAAATAGCTGCTCCACCTGACTCTGCTTTGGACACTCTTAACTTGCACTGGACACTTATACCTGATTTTAACTGATATGTGGCTGTTGTGTTTTACTATTTATTGTTATGTTTATTATTTAGTGTCGCGCTTGTTATGTTATGATTGCACTGCCCCTGAGAAACGCTATCTCATTCTGCCCTGCAGAGCTGATGTGTGGTTAGAATGACAATAAAGTTTTTTGAATCTTGAATCTTGAATATCTGTGTCAGCTCTTCCAAATAATTAGAGCCAACTCATTCGTCCACCTCTTTCCTTTCTCTTGGCCCTTTTTCATCTTGGCCCCTTTTCAAAAGTAATGCAGACTTAGTTTAGATCACCTGGTGAAGTATCACAAATGATAACCCAAGCACTTTTTGCTGCCAAAGAATTTCTTTGGATAGTCTACTTCTTTTGGCAAACTTAAATGTCCCCGATAATTACTGATCCTTCATCCATTTGAAAGTTTTCTCTTTTTCACAACTTATGTGACTTTAAATATCCATCTCAAGTTTCCTTTTCAGCCTTTATTGCTGGAAAGGAGAAAAGCACAGACTTGATGGGCCAAATGACAACCTTCCATGTCATAAGAGAATATGGGAAGATGAATGTAATGCAACTAGAACCACAAGGATACTTACTGCGCCACTAATTTGGTTTTCTGACCTACACAATTGGAATAATAATTAGTTGCGTCTTGAGTTACATTATTTTAACTAACACAAATTTAACTAAATACCTTAAGGGCTTCCCCTGTATTTTACGTTTTAGTTAATTGGACATAATTACTTCATAATATGGTTTAAGTTAGATTTATGACTGTAATCTGGATACTATTAAGTGGTAATTTTGGACTTTTTATTTGGCTACCACTAAGCTAACGCAGTGCAGTTACTGACCTGTTGTCAAATGCCTTCTATATCATTTAGCAGCTTCACAATGATTCCTCAAAAGATTTATAAAGAAAAAACAGGTCTTAACACTCACTGCCCCTTTTATGTCTGTGGTAACCATCTCAAGCCTGGATCCAATGGCTATCAATCTTCCTACCGGTCGAAAATTTCTTTCTGGGGCACAATTAATGTCCTTTAACATCCTCTCTTTACCTCCTTGCTCAATAAGGATAAAATTTCTACTTTTCTTTGCATTACTATCTAAACCTATCAAATAATGAAAGGCCTAGATAGTGTAGATGTTGAAAGGATGTTTCCAATAATGTGGGAGTCTAGGATCTGTTCTGATGAAGGGCCTTGGCCCAAAATGTTGGCTGTTTATATCTTTCCATAGATGCTTCCTAACCTGCTGAGTTCCTCCACCATTTTATATGTGTTACTCCAGATTTCCAGCACCTGCAGAATCTCTTCTGTTGATAATCTAACTCAAAATATTCTTCAGAGTTATCTCATACTAGTCACTGCACTCAAATCAATGTTACTTAGAAACTTAAACACTTGTACTCAATCAATTGGATGTAATTTTTTTGTATCTTCTGTCAAATCACATCCTGTTGTTTTTGGTCAGCCATTTTTTTTAAGTGAACTATGTAGAAGAGTTCAAACATATCCAGTTCCTTGTAACTTCAGTACCACTGACAGGAAGGTTAATCACAGCTGGCTGCAGATAAAATTTTGCAATTTTATACAACTTCAGATATTATCAATATTTCTTGTACTTTAGAAATGAAAACAGAAGCTTGTTATAAAACAGATCAACGTACTTCCTACAAGGTTTGCAAGAGAAGAATCAAGATCACTCCCCAAGCCTTTTGTCGGCTGTGGTGTTACACCTGTTGTTGGCATTGTTGCGAGCGTTGCTTGATTCTGGGATGCCACTGTTGGCATTAGAAGATCACCTAATCCATCAAAACCTGACAAATAAAAAGGATTAATAAATTGGAATGAAGAACGCAGCAAACAATATTAAAAGATAATTGCTCTCTTGCTCCACCCTTTATACATAAAGATGTGCAAGTTTATCCAAAACTGCCTTTAGGGTACACAACAATCAGAAGTGTAGTGAATATAATCCTTTAATTCTGCTTGAACATCTCTTGGAAATAATTACTCTGTCATTGCACACCATATCCAAACATAACATACACTCAGTGGCCACTTTATTAGGTACACCTGTACACCTGCTTGTTAATGCAAATATCTAATCAACCAATCATGTGGCAGCAACTCAACGCATAAAAGCATGCAGACATTCAGGAGCTTCAGTTGTGGTTCAGACTAAACACCAGAATGGGGAGGAAATACGATCTAAGTTACCTTGAATGTGGAATGATTGTTGGTGCCCAACGTGGTGGTTTGCTATCTCAGAAACTGCTGATTTCCTAGAATTTTCACAGATAATGATTTCTACAGTTTACAGAGAATGGTGCAAAAAACAAACTAAAAAATCCAGTAAGCAGCAGTTCTGTGGGCGAATGACCAGAATGGTTTAAACTGACGAGAAGACGACAATAACTCAAAACAACAGTGGCGTGCTGAGAAGCATCTCTGAACGCACAATGTGTCGAACTCTGGGCTCCACTCCTGTATATAATCAATTGGCCAAAATCAAAGCATCTCTGCTGAAACTTATGATGGATGCATTGACTCATTACAAATGTGAGAAAGAAAACAGTTTGGTGTCAATCTGATAATAGTGCAAGAAAGTACTCAGGCATTTAGGTAATTTAGTTTCAATTTGAAAATGCACCTTAGAGAATAGCATTTGTAACTTGTCAGTCAATTAGAAACAAAATGCACACAGCAACAAGCTTATATCATTGAATAAATGAAGCCAAGTCACAATTAAGGCAAAAACTCACCAATAATGAAATTGTATCAAACAAGGAGCCAACGTTGATGGCATGAAATGGAAGAGAAATAAAATATGACAGCACTGTTAAGAACAGAAAGCTTTGGCTCAATATTGAACAGCAGTAGTTGCATTTCCATTTATTCCTTATAGCAGAAGCCAGCCATGCAGTATTTAATGCTAGTTATACAACAATGGAGTCTGGTAAATAATACACAATAAAAAAAGCTTTCAATATGTAACTAATTGCCATAACTAGAATCTCCAAGAAGCCACCCAAGCATTCACAGCTTTGCATCCAAAGGCAATTTATTTTTTATTTAGAAAGACAGCATGGTAACAGGCCCTTCCAGCCCAACAAGACTGTGCTTCCTAATTACACCCACATGATCAATTAACCTACTAACCTAGACAGGAAAACAACAAGTTACTTTCCCCAAGTAGTGAGGCTGATCAACACCTCCACCCACTAGCCCACCCCACCACATCTGTTTTATCATTTCCTGTAGGTTACTTTATGTACAGACACTCCTGGGCCTAGTGTCACTTTTGGGCATAGAATCAAACTATGTATATAAGCCACCTTATGTATTTATATATTTTGTGTTATTTATTATTTTGTTCTTCATCTTGTGCTGCATTGGATCCAGAGTAACAATTAAATTCTCCTTTACACTTGTGTACTAGAAATGACACTAAACAATCTGGAGTATGTCTTTGGAATGTGGGAGGAAACCCATGCTGTCACAGTGAGAACATAAACTCCTTACAGACAGCAGGTTGCTGACACTGTAATAGGGCTAAGCTAACCACTACACTACTGTGCTGTCCCAAGACAATTAAGGAGGTACAATCATCATTTATTACCAAACCAAATGATATTTAGTTGCAGGGATTCATAGTCAATCAAATTATTTTTTGAACTGTCATGCTTTATTAAAAAGGCAGTGTTTCACAGCACTTTTTAAGAGTTGTAATGTGACCAATCACTAAGTGGGATTCAATATAAAGGGCAAATAAAATTATGGCAAGCACAAGCAGACCGGCCATTGTACGAGTGGGCTAGTGTTGGAAGTGGCTTTAGCTCATCATGCCTCAGTGAGGTAAGTATCTGGTGAGTTTCTCTTTTTCTTTTTTGTTCTTCTTGATTCCTCATTCCTGGTCTGTTAGGGCACGGGTAGTGCAGTGAGAATGTCTCCAGGGGCAGTGTTTTGTTCTGTGTGTGAGATGTGGGAATTCTGGGAGACCTCCAGACTCCCATGTAACCACATCTGCACCAGGTGCACCCAGCTGCAGCTCCTCAGAGAATGTATTAGGAAACTGGAGTGCAGTGTGATGACCTTTGGCTCATATGGGAGAATGCGGACGTGACAGATAGGAGCTACAGGGAAGTAGTCACACCTAGGTTGCAGGTAACTGGGTGATTGACAGGAGAAGGAAGGGAAATAGAAAGCCAGTGCAGAGTACTCCTGTGGCCGTTCACTCAATAATAAGTATACCACTTTGGATACTGTTGAAGGGGTTGACCTAACAAGGGGAAGCCACAGCAACTGGGTCTCTGTGGCTCAGAAGAGAAGAGATGTGAAGAGGACTGCAGTGATGATAGGAGATTCCACACAGAGGAACAGAGACAAGATTCTGAGGGTTCAATAGAGACAGCCAGATGGTATGTTGCCTCCCAGGAATCGGAATCAGGATCAGGGATGTTTCAGATTGGGTCCACGGCATTCTAAAGGGGGAGGGGGAGCCGCCAGAAGTCTTGGTACATATTGGCACCAATGACATAGGTAGGAAAGGTGAGGAGGTCCTTAAGTAAAAAGCTGAAAAACTGTACCCCTAGGGTAGTAATCTCTGAATTGCTGCCGGTGAGGGTAAGAATAGAATGTGTTGGTAGATGTATGAGTGGCTTGAAGAACTGGCGCGGGGGAGGGGTTCAGATTTATGAATCATTGGGATCTCTTCTGGGAAAGGTACAACCTGCACCTGAACCTGAGGGGGACCAATATCCATGCGGGCAGGTGTGCTAGAGCTATTCGTGAGGGTTTTAATTAATTTAGCAGGGGAATGGCAACTGGAGTGATAGTGCTGAGGAAGAGGTCATTGGTTTACAAACAGAGGCATTGTATAGTGAGACTGCTAGCAAGCAGAAGCCAATGATAGAGCAAAACTGCTGTTAGCAGAATGAGTTGCAATGTAAAAGGCAGTCAAAATCAAAAAAAGTGAATACAGGATTGAAGGTGTTATAATATTTCAATGTGCACAGTATACCGAATATGGTAGATGAACTTGTGGCTGAAAGATTATTATAGCTTAGAGCTTAACGTCCAAGGATACACACTGCATTGAAAGGACAAGCAGACAGGCAGAGGGGGTGGCAAGGCTCTGTTGATAAAAAAGTAAAATTAAATCAAATCTTTAGAAAGAGGTGACATAGGACTGGAAGGTGTTGAATTGTTGTGGATAGAGCCAAGGAACTGAAAAGGTAAAAAGACACTGATGGAAGTTATATACAGAACCCAAACAATAGTGAAAATGTGGTCAACAAATTACAATGGAAGATAGAAAATGCATGTCGAAGGGGCCATATTACAAAAATCATGAGGGATTTCAATATGCAGGTAGATAGGGAAAATCGGCTTGGTGCTGGATCCCAAGAGAGGGTACTTCCAGAATGCCTACAAGATGGTTTTTTAGGGCAACTCATGGTTGAGCCCATTAGGGGACCAGCTATTCTGGATTGGGTGTTGTAAAAGGAAAGGGAATTGATTAGAAAGTTAAAGAAACCCTTAGAGTCCAGTGATGATAATATAATAGAACTCATCCTGCAATATGAGAAGGAGAAGCTGAAGTCAGTTATATCAGTATTACAGTGGAGTAAAGGGAATTAGAGGCATGAGAGAGGAGCTGGCCAAAATTGATTGGAAAAAAGTGTTGTCAGGGATGATAGTAGAACAGCAATAGCTGTGATTCCTGGGGACAATTTGGAAGGTGCAGGACATATACATCCCAAAGAGAAGGAAGTATTCCCAAGGCAGGATAACAACCTTGGTTAAAGTGAGAAGTCAAAGCCAATATAAAAGCAAAAGAGAGGATATATAATAGAGCAAAAATTATTGGGAATTTAGAGGATTGGTAAGCTTTTAAAAACTAACAGAAGGCAACTAAAATGTCATAAAGGAAAAGATGGAATGAGAAGGTAAGCTAGTTAATAATATTAAAGAGGATACCAAAAGTTTCTTCAGATATGTAAAGTGTAAAACAGAGGTAAGAGTAGATATTGGACTGCTGGAAAATGATACTGGAGAGGTAGCATTGGGGGATCAGAAAATGGTGAATGGACTAAGTAAGTATTTTATATCAGTCTTCACTGTGGAACTCACTAGCAGTATGCTAGAAGTTCGAGAGTGTAAGGGGGCTGAAGTTTGTGAAGTTGCCATTATTAGGGAGAAGGTTCTTGGGAAACTGAAAAATCTGAAGGTAGATAAGTCACCTAGACCAGAAGGTATACACCTCCAGGGCTCCGAAAGAAATGGCTGAAGAGATTATGGAGGTATTAGTAATGATCTTTCAAGTTCCAGAGGACTGGAACTTCGAAACGTTATTCCACTCTTCAAGAAGGGAGAGAGGTGGAAGAAAGTTAGTTATATGCCAGTTAGTCTGACCTCAGTGGTTGGGAAGATGTTGGAGTCGAGTGTTAAGGATGTGGTTTCAGGGTACTTGGAGGCACATGATAAAATAGGCAGTGGTCAGCATGGTTTCATTAAGGGAAAATCTTCCCTGACAAATCTGATGGAAATCTTTGAAGAAATAACAAGCAGGATAGACAAAGGAGATTGGTTGATGTTGTGTTCTTGGATTTTCAGAAGGCCTTTGACAAGGTGCCACACATGAGGCTACTTAACAAACTACGAGCCCATGGTTTTACATTAAAGATTCTAGCAAGGGTAAATCAGTGATTGATTGGCAGGAGGCAAAGAGTATGAATAAAAGGCGCCTTTTCTGGTTGGCTGTTGGCGGCTAGTGGTGTTCCACAGTGGTCTGTGTTGGGACCACTTCTTTTTATTTTACATGTCAATGATTTGGATGACAAAATTGATGGCTTTTTGACCAAGTTTACGGATGACATTAAGACAAGTGGAGGGGCAGGTAATTTTGAAGAAGTAGCGAAGCTACAGAAGGACTTAGAAAGATTAGGAAAATGGGCAAAAAAGTGGCAGATGGATTACAGTGTTGGGAAGTGTATCGTCATCCATTTCGGTAGAAGAAATAAAAGGGTAGACTAGTTTCTAAATGGAGAGAAAATTCAAAAATCTGAGGTGCAAAGGGACTTGGGAGTCTTTGTGTAGGACTCCCTGAAGGTTAATTTGTAGGTTGAGTCAGTGGAGAGGAAGGCAAATGCAATACTGGCTTTCATTTCGAGAAGACTAGACCATAAACGCAAGGATATAATGTTGAGGCTTTATAAAGCACCGGTGAGGTCTCATTCGGAGTACTGTGAACAGTTTTGGGCCCCTTATCTAAGAAAAGATGTGCTGATACTGGAGAAGGTTCAAAGGAGATTCACAAATCTCTTGTCATATGAGGAGTTTTTGATGGCTCTGGGCTAACTGCATTTCAGAAGAATGAGGGATGACCTCATTGAAATGTATCGAATGTTGAAAGGCCTCGATAAGAGTGGATGTGGAGAGAATGTTTCCTATGGTGGGGAAGTCTGAGGCCAGGGGACACAGCCTCAGAATAGAGGGCTGTTCTTTTAGAACAGAGATGAGGATGATTTTCTTTAGAGAAAGAGTGGTGAATCCGTGGAATTTATTGCCATAGGCAGCTGTGGAGGCCAAGTCATTGAGTATATTTAAGGCAGAGATTGACAGGTTCTTGATTCATCAGGGAATGAAGGGAATCGGGGAGAAGGCAGGAGATTGGGACTGAGAGAGAAAATGATTCAGCCACGATGAAGTAGCAGAACAGACTTGATGGGCCAAATGGCCTCATTCTCCTCCTATATCTTATAGTCTTATGGTATATTATAAAGTACTAAAGATACATAAACTATCATAGGAATGAAGAGATTACGTAAAATGCAATAAGGGTAAGGGAGTCACCACGCTTACTTTCCTGACATCATTAAAAGCAATTGCTCTAATTGTGAACTAATTTTAGAATCCTGTACTGTGGTGTAAAAGGCTCCCCAGGGAATGTTTAGGTTTGTACCACCTGCCACCGTCAACTACAGGAAAAACAGAATATCTGGTTAACACTCAGGTCAGGCCATATCAATGGAAAAAGAAACCTTTGATATTCTAGATTGAAATGGAAGAGCAGAAACAAGGCAGTTTTAAGTTGCAGAGAGGTGAGAGGAAGAATTAATGCAATCACTGCTACATCACTGGGAGGGCAAGATCAAGGTTGTGGTGGGCATAAGTTGTAGACAAGTCAATCACTTGATAGGAGCAGGTAGAGATAGTGAACCTAAACAAGAGGTAATAAGAGCCATCAGAGCATAAGACATAGGACACAGAATTAGGTCATTCGGCCCATCGAATCTGCTCCACTATTCCATCATGGCTGATTTATTATCCCTCTCAACCCCATTCCACTGCTTTCTCCTCATAACCTTTTCATGCCCTTACTACTGAAGAACCCATCAACCTCTGCTTTACATATACCCAGTGACTTGGCCTCCACAGCCATCTGTGGCAATGAACTCCAAGTATTCACCACGCTCTGGCTAAAGAAATTGATTCCAAACTTTGTCGCAAAGAGACGTGCTTGTATTCTGAGGCTGTGCCCTCTGATCCCAGATTTCCCCAACTATTGGAAACATCCTCGCATCGTCTACTCTATCTAGGCCTTTCAATATTCAGTACGTTTCAATGAGATCCACCCTCATTCTTGTAACCACCATCAAACACTCCTCATACTTAACCCTTCCATTCCTGGGAGCATTCCTGTGAACCTTAAACAATGCCAATGTATTGTTTTTTAGATAAGGATAATAGATAATAAGTGGTTTATTATTGTCATGTGCAGTGGAAAATTTTGTTTTGTATGCCATCCTTGCCAACCATTTCATCACATTAGTATTCTGAAAGCTGAGTATAGTGTTAGTTACAGAGAAAGTGCAATGCAGGCAGGAAAGTGCAAGGCCATGACAAAGTAGATAGTAAGGTCACTTTATCATACCGTGGGATTGTTCAATAATCTTACTGTATGTCAGCAGGACAGAAGCTGTCCTTGAACCATGTGGTACCTGCTTTCAGGATTTGATGCCTTCTGCACTTTAGGAGGGGGGAGAAGAGAGGATGCCTGTGGTGTGCGTGGGGTCTTTGATTATGTTGGCTGCTTTGTAAAAGCAGCAAGATAAAATCTGTGCTCACCCTATTTTAACAGGGAGAGTCCCTCTTGTCCTCACCTACCACCCCATGAACCTCCACATTAAACAAATCATTCTTCAACAGAATTCTACTACCAAACAGATCTTTATCTCCCCCCCCCCCACCCACACTCTCTGCTTTCCACAGGGATCACTGCTCTTTGCCCATTCGTCCTCTCCCACTAATCTTGCTCATGGCACATACCCTGCAAGTGACAGATATGCTACACTTGCCCATTTACCTCCATTCAGGGCCCATAACTGTCCTTCCAGGTGAGGCATCACTTCAGCTGCGAATTTATAGTCCATAGTATCCAGTACTCCAGAAGTGGACTCCTCTACATTGGTGAGACCCGAAGTAAACTAGGGGACCACTTTATTGAGCACCTCTGTCAAAGGCAAAATTTCCCAGAGAGCAAACCATTTTAATTCCTATCCTGATTCCCATTCCAACATGGAGGCTCTTTTGCTAAAATGAGGCCACCATATTCCATCAAGATAGCCTCCAACCTCATGGAACGAACATTGATTTTTCCTTCCAGTAATTTTCCTTTCCCGCTCCCTTTCCATTCCCCACTCTGTCCTCCTACCTCTTCTACTCGTCTGCTATCACCGCCCCTGGTGCCCTTCCTTCATCCCTTTCTCCCATGGTCTGCTTTCCTCTCCTGTCAGATCCTTCTTCTCCAGCCCTTTACTTTTCCTACTCACCTGGCTTCACCTATCACCTTCTAGTTGGTTCTCCTTCCCCTTCCCCCCACTTTTTATTTTTGGCATCATCCTCCTTTCCTTTCCAGTTCCGATGTAGAGTCTCAGCCCGAAATGTCGACTGCTTATTTTTTCCCATTTGTGTTGCCTGACCTGCTGAGTTCCTCCAGCATTCTATGTTAATTTCCTCAGGATTTCAGGCATCTGTAGAATTTTGTGTTTATCAGAGAAATATTAAGTCTTATTCATCCTCCATGTACTCACTCTGCAACATAAAACTAACTTTGATTTTTTTATTTCTGACAGAAAGTCTTTGATCTGAAAGATTAAGTGTTTCTTTCCAGAAATCCTGCTCAACCCAGTGTTCCCAGCTTTTCATATTGCTATAGGTGTCTGATGGAGAGTATATTGACTGGCTGCACCATAGTGTGGTATGTAAGCTCCAATGCCTTTGAACAGAAAATCTCACAAAAAATAGTGGAAATCACGGGTAAACCCCTCCTCACCATTAAGCTCATCTACACGAAGTATTGTCATAGGAGAGCAGAATCCATCATCAGTGAGCCCCACCACCCAAGACATGTTCTATTCTCGCTGCTGCCGTCAGGAAGGTGGTACAGGAGCCTCCAAATTCACATCAGTAGTTTGAGGAACAGTTATTACCCCTCTGCTTCACTTGTCCCATCATTGAAATGTTCCCACAACTTCTAGACTAATTGTCAAGGACTCTTCATCTCATGTTCTTGATGCTTATTGCTTATTTATTATTATTTCCTTCTTTCTTTCTTTTTGTATTTGCAGCTTGTTGTCATTTGCACACCAGTTGAGCTCTCAAGTTGATGCGGTCTTTCATTGATCCTGTTAGCGTTATTATTTGGTTATGGATTTACTGAGTATGCCCACAAGAAAGTGAACCTCAGGGTTATATATGGTGACATACATATAATTTGATAATAAACTTACTTTGAACTTTTTTACCATCTGCAGATTTTCTTTTAGATTTTCATCCACTGCCAATCTAAGAATACTACTAGAAAATAACATAAATAATAACTGAAGAATTTTTTTTGCCTTTATCTGAAGCTGAATGCATCTAGTTATAGAACAATACAGCACAGAAACAGATCCTTCAACTGACCTAGTCCATGCCAAACTATTAATCTGCATAGTCTCATCAAAAATGTACCTGGACCATAGCATTCCATACCTCTCCTATCCATGTACCTATCCAAATTTCTCTTAAGTGTTGAAATCCAACCCGAATTCACCACTTCCACCGGCACTCACCATCCTCTGAGTGAAGATGTTCCTCTTAAACATTTCACCTTTCACCCTTAACCCATGACTTTTAGTTCAGGTCTCACCAAACCCCAGTGGGAAAAAAGCTCACTTTCATGTACCCTATCTAAACCCCTCATAATTTTGTATACCTCTATCAAGTCTCCCCTCAGTCTTCTATGTTCCAGGGAATAAAGTCCTAACCTATTGTACCTTTCCCTATAAACTCAGGTCCTCAAGCCCCAGCAACATCCTTGTAAATTTTCTCTGCACTCTTTCAATCTTATTGATAATCTTCCTGTAGGTAGGTGACCTAAGATTATCAATAATTCTGCACACAACATTGCAAATTAGACCTCACCAATGTCTTATACAACTTCAAAATAACATCTGAACTCCTGTACTTGATAGTTTCATTTATGAAGGCCAATGTGCCAAGTGCTTTCTTTCCACCTCTATCTACTTGTAACTTTCAAGGAATTATGAACATGTATCCCAGATGCCTCCATTCTACCATCTCTGTTCTAGAATATTTAAATACCTTTACATTTAAAAATTATTCAAGTGATAAAGGCTCAAACAATTTTATTCCTTCCACCTATTGAAAATAAGATACTTTAGTTCCTTTACCTGATGAGTCGAGTGTGCTACTTGTAGTCGTCATACCAAAAGCAGCTTCAAAGTCAGGTTGCAAAATATTATTTGAAACTGGAGGCACTGTCGCATTTGTATTTGCCATAAATGCATTTCCAAAGCCTTGAAGAAACAAAAATATATATACTGTATACTTTTTCAAAAGAAAGGCAATGTCACATAAATTACACTCCTTTGGATTACAGCTAACTTCAAGAGCAAATCACCTCCTCTTGGAAAGTTCTTCAAACTGGCTAAATCAAATGCAATTCCAGGCAACATAAATGCAGTGGTGTGGATATGGAACAGTGCATGGAATTACATTTACAATTACATAATGTTGAAAATTCGATCCTGCACTAGAAATACACTGAATGAAAACAGTAGATTTTAAACATAATTTCGATATTTAACAGAATTACAACAACTTCAAGCTACAAGGAAAGGATATTACAAAATAAAATTAGTAATACACACACATTTTTCAAACTGAATGACTACTTTAAATCTCACACCCCCACCCATCACCACTACCCTCCAAGTACATCCTTTGCCCTCCCCATCACAACAAAAGTCAGTTACCAGCTAGCAAGTCAGACGATGCAGATGAAGTGGAAAGGGCCTGATTGGCAGGCTGAGACTCGGGAACAGAACTGCCAAAGGCATCTAATATTGGAGTCCAGGGGAGCAGCACAAAAAAGAGCGAAGAAAGCACCAAACTTAGATCAATTGATTTCTGCAACCATCAGAAACAATTACCCGCTTAAGCGAACAGATTTCAAATTTCTACTTGTTTGGCAATGGATGCAACATATTTAGAACGTCAAACGTTTCTACATCACATGCTATCCTAAAATCACACAATTTATCTGCTTTAGATGTATTTGAAAATTACAGTTTAATATCTTGGTGCAGAATGGTATTTCAGTGAAAAATTCAGTACTTGTACAAGGTAACAGTTACACGATTGAATCTAAGATCATACATGAGGTGCTGCTGAGAAACATTAATAATGAGTGCAAAAGTGTTGAAAGATCTGTTTATTTTAATGAACATTTTAAACAGCACTACATAGCAGTCTGTTTTGCTGCCACATTAGTTTTAAATACCAGAGCCAATGAAATGCTGAACATCTGCTCAACTTGGGGAGATATCTGAAAAGTATACCCACCACCAAACAGATCAAGTACGGCTGAAGATTCTGATTTAGCAGGAGAGGCACTGACTGTGGGTGGTGCTACAAATGCTTCAACTGTTGCAGGCAAATAAAGGAAAATAATATAAGTAACAACAGAAATACCAGAGATTTCTCATAATAAGATTAGCAGCTGTTCCTAAACCATAATTTGAAAGTCAATTGTCCTCTTGTTAGGTCCTTTCAAAATAATTCCAGCAGCAAGAACAATTTTCAACATTTCAGGCTCACTTTCTACCAATTGTCAGAGGTGATATAACAGTAGCCTTAAAAATCTGTGGAAGCCCAGTCTACAAACAAACATTTCCATTTGTATTTATTGGTGGTTTACTACTTACATTACATGAATTTCGAAGTTTAAAAGGAATTCGTTTTCAGTGTTACTGTCTTATTTATAGAGTAATCCTAAAATTTGAGCATTTATGTTCATTATTTCCCGCATCTTGAAATGAAAGGTTTTTTAATTAATTAATTAAAAATAGAGCACAGAACAGGCCTTTCCGGCCCAATGAGATGTACCACCCAGCAACCCACCTATTGAACCTATGCTAATCACAGGACCATTTACAATGACCAACTAACCTACTAACTGGGATGTCTTCAGACTGTGGGAGGAAGCCCACGTACACAAGGGAAGAGCTTACAACTTTCTTAAAGAGGACGCAGGAATTGACCTCCGACACCCCAAGCTGTAATAGTGTCGCGCTAACTGCTACATTTCCATGGCACCGTAAATGTTCTTCCCATTAAATATCTATGGCCCATGATATTCAATTACATGACAATCTTGAATATTCCTCCATTCCCTTAGGTTTAACACAAATTTTATAAAAATAATTAAAAACAAACAACTGAAGATGACACTTTTTCCCAGCTGCCCTTAAATCAAAATCAGAAGTTCATTATTCATTCTACGATGGCATTTCAAATGTTTTTAATTAAAATAATTACAAATAGAAAGGAGATCAACATATTGGAAATCCCTCAAAAAGCCAGGTCTGACATTTGGGTTCCTGGTGAAATTTGTGTATTTATACTTCAGACTAGAATTAAAAAACAACAGGAGTGCTAATATTCTTAACAGAAAAGGATAAAGGCCTAGGTGTGAGAGGAAAGGGGCACTTGAAGTAAAGAAGAGGTTAAGAACATAAGACAAAGGAGCAGAATTAGGCCATTTGCTCCATCAAGCCTGCTCAGACATTCCATAATGGCTGATTTAGTATCTCTCTCAAACCCAGTCTCCTGCTTTTCCCTGTAACTTTTGACACCTCAACTAATTAAGAACCCATCAAACTTTGCTTTAAATATGCACAATGATGTGGACTCCACAGGCATCAGTGGCAATGAATTCCACATAAATTATATGACTTTTCTCTGTGGATGAATGCTTTTGGCAAACTGGAAAGGAAATATCTGATGGTTAATTTAGAAGATCCTGTTATGGCATTCAAAAAGCAATAAAAGAAACAGCCTGAAAGTTGTCAAAGGAATGAAACGGGATGTCAAAAAAAAGCTTGCACTCTTCAAAATTAGCGAAATCTAACTGTCCCAACATTTATCCATTACATTCAGTTTCAGAAATAGTTATACCAGTTATAGCTGTCTGCAGCTTTGTTAATGGTGTTGAGTTAGTCACGAGCTAAATTATGCACATGAATACATTTGGAAGCTCAAATTAAGTGAAAATGCCAAAGGGTTGTAGAGGAGCTGTAAGTAGTGGACAAAACAGGGGGAATATATACAGGTAGGGACTGAATGGGTAGAATAGGATTTTCCCAATGTGCACTCACAGGTGGTGAGCCTTCCTGCTAAAAGTGCAGTTCCATTGTGCTCCACCAATCAATGCAGTCTGTCACTGACCAAATGACTACATCACAACCTGGCAGTCTGCCCAAACTCCACTAAGTCACCTACCCAAATCCGCTTATTTTTAAAAAAATTCTCTTAACTGAATTCAACTTCTTAAAAGCCTGATTATCACCATGACCCATTTAAACTTGCCATTTCCTCTTTGGCTTTGGTAACTGCCAATTCCACTCACTTGAGGGCACTGAAAATGAACCAGATTATCACAACTTCAAAGTCAGAGTTACACAGCAGGAAACAGCCCTTCAGACCAACCCATCCATGCCAATTAAGATGTCATTCCAAGCTAGCCTCTTGTTGACCAATATCCCTCTAAACCTTTTCTGTCCATGTAGCTGTCTCAACACTGCAATTGTGCCAGGCTTGCTCCATACAAAAAATGTTACCCCTCGGGTCCTTTTCAAAATCTTTTCCCTCTCACTTTAAAATCTATTTTGACTAGTTCATTCAATTATTTAGGGGTACAGTGCAGAATAGGCCCCTTCTGCCCTTCGAGCCTACCTAGCATGTCTTTGGACTGTGGAAGGACGTACAGACTCAGTACACGGTACACCGGAATTGAACTTCAAACTCAATTGCCCTGAGCTGTAATAGTATGGTACTAACCATGATGTTATCATGGTGCCCTAGTTTTAGGTTCCCCTACCCTAATAAGGAGGACAGATTATCCACACTCATGAATTGGATAAATCTTTATATGGTCACACTTTAGCTTCATGTATTCTAGGGAAAACCAAAAGTCCCATCTCCTCCTAGTAAGCTTTCCACGCCCAGCAACTTCCTCAACTCTTTTTCTAAACTCCTTCCAGTTCACTCTGCTTTGACTGAGGTGCTAGTGATCATAAATCTACGCCATCACCAAAGTGCTGAATGACGTTGTCCGAAGCTATCCTTGGCATAGCTCACCTGCTGCTGCAAAGTTCATCTATGCATGTTACCTACAGATTTATAATTTCAACATACTCTTGTAAAACAATCCTCTCCTATACAGTGGATTCCGGTGAATTGGGCCATCAGTTAATCTGGACAGCTGCTTATTTGCGACAACTCTTATAGAACTAAAACTGATCGAGAAAATGGTCGGTGTTTCCTTTGTTTATTTTGGGTACTAAGCTATTTAATTGGGACACGAGACTGATGCCAAAGAGTTTGTAAGTAGTGTCAGTCACATGTACTTGTATGGTTGTTAAACACTACACCATGATTAGAATGAACAGTTTTTAAATACTGTCAGTTGTGTCTATTCGTCTTCACAAAGCAGTGATTTTTGTCACTGATAGTTGGCACGAAATAAGCAGTAAGACAATTCAGAACTGCTTTGCTCACTGTGGTTTCAAACATTCAGGCTTGAAGATACCAGAAACAGCTGGGAGTGAAAATGAAAATGAAACAATTTCATTACTTCAGCATGTTAGGAATTACAAAGAATTAAGGCATTGACAATCATCTTGAATGTTACAATGAAAATGAAGATCTAGGGGATGCAATCATCAAAACATTGTATGAGGTCCATGTACCATTCCTCATCGGGAGAGCAGAAGAGTAGTGAACAACTTTAAATTCCTCAGTGATACCATTTCAGAGGATCAGTCCTGGCCCAGCACATAAGTGAAATTACAAAGAAAGCACATCAATGCCTCTATTTCCTTATGTTTGCAAAGATTCAGCATGACATCTAAAACTTTGATGTGTGGTGGGGAGTATACTGACTGGTTGCATCATAGCCTGGTATGGAAACGTTAATGTCCTTGAACAGAAAATCCTACAAAAAGTCATGGAGATGGTCAAGTCCGTCGTGGGTAAAGCCCTCCCCACTACTGACCACATCTACATGAAGTGCTGCCACAGAAAAGCAGCATCCATCATCAAGGACCCCCACCACTCAGGCCATTGCACTGCTGTCATCAGGAAGGTGGTACAGGAGCCTCAGAACCCACACCACCAGGTTCAGGAACAGTTACTGCCCCTCAACCATCAGACTCTTGAACGATAGGGGATGACTTCACACCCGCCAGCACTGATCTGTCCCCACAACCTACGGACTCACTTTTAAGGACTCTTTATATCATGTTCTCAATATTTATTGCTGAATTATTTATTTTTTTTCCTCTCTTTTGTATTTGCAGTTTGTTGTCTTTTGCATATTGGTTGTTTCTCCATCCTGTTGAGTATGGCTTTTCACTGACTCTATTGTATTTCTTGGATTTACTGTACATGCCGGAAAGAAAATGAATCTCAGTGTTGTATATTGTGACATAATGTATATGTACTTAAATAATAAATTTATTTTGAACTTTGAAAGCAGTTCATTAACTGCACTGATTTTGTTCACTTACAGTCTAATCAAAAGAACATGGCAGCATACATTAGATAAATTCCTCTGTTGCTAATTATTAGGAACTAATAGCTTTATAGTGCTGTAATAGCATTGGTAGTGTCCTAATTTGTTCTGCATTTCATTTAAATGCATAATTTGTTAGTCAGTTAAATAGTAGTTTATCCTTTTTTAATGCCTTTTTAACTACTTCCACAAAACTTCGACTAATTGGGGCAGACACTAAAATGAGCCGAAATGTACTGGTTCTGATGTGTCCCAATTAACTGGAATCCACTGTACTATACTTAATCTCAACTCCAACATCTATATCCTAAATTATCCAAAATTCAGGTAATCTGTGGATTCTTGACCTTCATCAGCTAAAACCCACCACTAAGCACATCTTTCCCTCCCCCCCCCCCCGCTTTCCGCAGGGATCGCTCCCTACGCGACTCCCTTGTCCATTCGTCCCCTGCCATCCCTCCCCACTGATCTCCCTCCTGGCACTTATCCTTGTAAGCCGAACAAGTGCTACACATGCCCTTACACTTCCTCCCTTACCACCATTCAGGGCCCCAGACAGTCGTTCCAGGTGAGGCGACACTTCACCTGTGAGTCAGCTGGGGTGATATACTGTGTCCGGTGCTCCCGATGTGGCCTTCTATATATTGGCGAGATCCGACGCAGACTGGGAGATCGTTTTGCTGAACACCTACGCTCTGTCCGCCAGAGAAAGCAGGATCTCCCAGTGGCCACACATTTTAATTCCACATCCCATTCCCATTCTGATATGCCTATCCACGGCCTCCTCTACTGTAAAGATGAAGCCACACTCAGGTTGGAGGAACAGCACCTTATATTCTGTCTGGGTAGCCTCCAACCTGATGGCATGAACACTGACTTCTCAAACTTCCGCTAATGCCCCACCTCCCCCTCGTACCCCATCCGTTATTTATTTATATACTTACATTCTTTCTCTCTCTATCCTTTTTCTCCCTCTGTCCCTCTGACTATACCCCTTGCCCATCCTCTGGGTCCCCCCCACCCTTTTTCTTCTCCCTGGGCCTCCTGTCCCATGAACCTCTCATATCCCTTTTGCCAATCACCTGTCCAGCTCTTGGCTCCATCCCATCCCCTCCCACTTTCAAATCTCTTACTAGCTCTTCCTTCAGTTAATCCTGACGAAGGGTCTCGGCCCGAAACGTCAACTGTACCTCTTCTTAGAGATGCTGCCTGGCCTGCTGCGTTCACCAGCAACTTTGATGTGTGTTGCATCAATCACCCTCCTCATATTTAATGTCCAACAGTCCTCAAAGAATTTATGGAATCCAAGCATCCAGCTTAATTACACTCCCCTTTTTTTCCATTTTCATCTTTTTACTACTTTTTCCAGCTTGAAACTCAGCTCTATTATAACCTTCCATTACTTAGCCTACTGACAGTGCAGCTCAAGGGCAATTTATGGGTAATTATACTCCTACAAAGAAACTTGGAAGTTAGACCATAAGACATGGAAGCAGAATTATGTCATTCAGCCCATCGAGTCTGCTCAGTTATTTGATCATGGCTGATTTATTTCCCCTATCAACACTAAATCCTGCTTTATTACAAGCACTATATGCAAAACAAGGTACTATCTTTCCAATCCTAGGGCCATCGGTTCCGCTTTTGTCTGTTCTCTTTCTTTAGCCATCTTTCTGGAAAACTTGTAAGGCTTCTCAACCAACCCCTGCCTTTAATTCCCTTCCCCAACAATCCAGGGCCACACATCTCTACTATCTTGATGTCACTCCAGGCTTGTTTACCGCCAAGTCTTCAACCTTCCTCCAAGTCACTTAACATCCAGAATCTTCTGTGGTACTTGTATTATCTCCTTAGAACATTGAATGGTATAAATTAAATTAGTAATCAAATGACCAACTAAACTACCCCCCCCGCTTACATGATTCCACTTTCATAACATTCATGTGTCTATCTAAATGTCTCTTAAAAGTATCTAATGTACCTGTCTCTACCACCACCCAAGGCAGCACATTCCAGACACCATTCACTTTTGTGTAAAAAAAACTTGACCCTCACATCGCCTTTGAACTTAACCTGTCTCACCTTAAATGCATAGCCTCTAGTCTTAGACATTTCAGCCTTTGGAAAAAGATACTGTCTGTCTACTCTATCTATGCCTCTCACAATCTTATAAACCTTTATCAGCACTTTCATCCAATGTGGTCTATCTCATCTATTCCACTAAACCTGGCCTCTAACCACATGGATCATAATTATGCCAAGTTTCTATACTCATACACATTATTTGGAATTATGTCCATCTGGTTATTAATTCACATTTCTTAACCGAGCTCCATCTGTCCCAGAGGACATAAAAATTAAATGATTTCTTCATATAACTGCCACAATCCATTTTAGCTTTCACAGTTACCAATTTTTATGTTCAAAGAGTATAGGAAGACTCACCAGATAACAGATCAGCAGTAAGACTACTTTCTGGCAAAGGGGAAGCCCCGCGTGAAGGGGTTGAAAAAGCATCTTTGAAAGTGAAAGTGAAAGCAAGTAAACAGTTAAACAGTGAATTATTCCTGCTTCCGAAATGCACATTTTATAAACTAAAACAGGTTCCAAACGATTACACAATGTTGTCAACTTTGTGTGTGTTTGGGAATTTCAGATGGGAAATGGGATATTCTCCTTTTTTTTTTTTGAGTACCTGATGCAAATAGGTCTATACTAGGACCCGCTTCGGGTTTAGGAGCTGTAGAGGTATTTGGCTCAGGAACAGAATCAAATAAATCTAAGAACAAAGACAAGATACATTAATTCCAAATTTCCTTTAACAAAAGTGGAGCAGTTAAAAGGTTTTAACATAAATTGATTACACAAGCTGACTGCTAACTAGAAGTTAAGCAAATTTGTACTAAAGAAATTACAATGCTTGTTTACTTGACATTTAGATTTATTTAGCTCAATTATCAGTCTCAGTTCACAAATCCCAAGATAAAGAATAAAGTTACCACCAAAAATATCAAGAGCAGGTGCAGTGGTAGTGGTGGCAGTAGTAGTATCTGCTGCTGTGGTGGTGGTAGCAGTAGTAGCAGTCGCAGTAACAGTCGCGGTTACAGTAACAGTCTCAGTCGTAGTCACACTAGCAGTTGTGCTGGTAATGGCAACGGTAGCTGTACTGGCAGTTGCAACGGTAGTGGTGGGGGTAGTTGCTGGAACGCTGGCCTCAGCAGGCTTCATAGCAAAAAGGTCCAGTTCAGCAGCAGCCTCTGCACTACCTTCTGATGGTGCAAAAGGGTCTTTGGAAATGGACAGAGGTGGGAAGAAAGAGGGTCAGAGGATGGAAAAATCAGGGTTTACAATCAAGATGCTAGGGTTAACATCTACATTTCAGTAGATTGGCTTACATTTCCACAAAACAATTTTATTACATTTTCATTAACCCTAGTCACATACTTTTGCATCATTACAAAAGTTGCATGAAAAGAAGGGTTAGTTAATGCAAAGAAACCAATATTTTATACATTCTCCTCACAGCCAACAGTTTACTCCATTACAATAGCCACCACCATCCCAAATTAGAAGAGTGCACAGCATATTACCAATTAAAACACAGGAGTTCTTTTTAAAAAGGTATAAAGCCAATCTTCATTTTAAAAAAGAAATTATATTTCCAATTATAAAATACAAATTATGCAAATGCTTAAAATGTGATGGATGGCAACAGGTTAAGAAGTGCTTTGGGTTGATGTAATGGATAAAAACAAAGAGTTAGTATGGTACTGTTGAAGAGGTATGAATTGAGAGTTGGCCTCCTGTTTCATTCAAAGACAGAAGAGCAGAATGATAACATTCAGCCCATTAAGTCCGCTCCACTACTCCATCACACCTGATTTACTATCCCACTCAACCCCACTCTCCTGCCTTCTTCCGTAGCCTGACACCCTTAACAATCAAGAACCTATTAATGTCCACTTTAAATATACTTAATGACTTGACCTCCACAGCCATCCATGGCAATGGATTCCACAGATTCACCATCCTGACTTAAGAAATTCCTCCTCATCTCTGTTCTAAAGAGGTATTCTTCTATTATCAGGCTGTGCCCTCTAGTCCGAGACTCTCCCACTATTTGAAACATCTTCTCCATGTTCATAACTATCTAGACCTTTCAATTAAGCTTTAAACAGGTAGGAGCAATGGAATGGTGCAGTTGGTATTGACTGTTTAGTCTTCCAAAATCAAAAAAAATGTGGCCTTTGCACACCAAAGATGGGAGCCTTTGCAAATGGGCCTCATCTGAATTCCATCAACCAAACTTCAAATGCCAAACAAGTATTTGGAATTAGTTTAGAATTTTGTAAATAACAACAACAAAAAAAACTGGCTTATATTCATGGCCAAGAGGCAATTGCAGTAAGGTAGAAGCAACAGTTTGTGACAATAAGGGAAAAGCTGATGGACTGACAGAACAGCATTAAAACTGAATAAATACATTTTGAAGAAACAGATGTTTCTGAAGATGTAGGGAGAGGAATGAAAAGTTAGCAGTGAGGTGTAAAAAGTGGGGGAGTAAATACAGGGGTAGCAGCTGGATGGAGAATTTCATGAGATGTGCAGAAGAGCCCTCATAACAATATTAAAATGTTTTTTTAGGAATATTACTTGGAGCACAGGCTCCAGTCACTTGAATACTAATGTGAACCATTTCTTAACGTGTCCATTTCTATCTACTGGACCTGGGGCTTCAATTAAATGGTCTACCATTCAAAAAATTTTAGGTGGATTTCTGAGCACAAAAAAACTACCGTAAAATAGATTAAGATGGGCAAATAAGTTTGTCAAAGATACATGCCAAATATTCCTTAATCAATTATTGATTTTTCAAATGGGAAGCAGTTTGCCAACAGTGAAGAATAACCACCCATACCTTCTTATCATAAAGACCATCTATGACTTACACATAGTCTTTTTACTTGAACAGTAGTCAGGATGTGGACAACAAATACAGAAAAGTCATAAAAAGGGCAATGTTGTAATAGTCATGGGGATTTCAATAAGCAGATGGATTTGGAAAATCAGGGTGGTGCTGAATCCCAAGAGAGGGAATTTATAGAATGCCTGTGAGTGTTTTTTTTTAGAGCAGCTTGTGGTTGAGCCCACTCGGGGAATGGCAATTCTGGATTGGTTTATATAATGACCCAGATTTGATAAGGGACCTTAAGATCAAGGAACCCTCAGAAGCCAGTGATCGTTATATGATAGAATTCACTCTGCAGTTTGAGAAGGAGAAGCTAAAATGGGATGTGTCAGTATTACAGTGGAGTAAAGGGAATTACAGAGGCACGAGAGAGGAGCTGGCCAAAGTTTATTGGAAGAGAAGCATGGATGATGGCAGAACAGCAGTGGCTAGAGTTTCAGGGAGCAATTTGGAAGGCACAGGAAAAATACATCCCAAAGTATTCTCAAGGAAGGATGAGGCAACTATGGCTGAAAAGGAGTCAGAGACAGCATAAAAGCAAGAGAGGGCAAATAATATAGCAAAAATTAGTGGGAAGGTAGAGGATTGGAAAGCTTTTAAAAACCAACAATTATAAAATGCCATAAAGAAAGAAAAGATTAAATATGAAGCAACACACACAAAATGCTGGAGGAACTCAGCAGGCCAGGCAGCATCAATGGAAAAGAGTACAGTCGATGTTTCAGCCCAAAATGTTCACTGTACTCTTTTCCAAAGATGCTGCCTGGCCTGCTGAGTTTCTCCAGCATTTTGTGTGTGTTGCTCAGATTTCCAGCATCTGCAGATTTTCTCTTGTTTGTGATTAAATATGAAGGTAAGCTAGCCAATAATTAAAAAAAGATGATACAAGAAGTTTTTTCAGATATATGAAGAGTAAAAGAGGGACACAAGTGGATATCAAACAACTAGAAAATGATGCTGGTCAGTATAGTTTCCTTAATTGGAAATCTTGCTGGGCATATATGTTGGAATTCTTTAAGGAAGTAACAGGTAGGATAGGCAAAGTAGAGTCACTGGATTTTATTTATTTGTATTTTCAGAGGGTCTTTAATAAGGTGCCGCACATGGTATTACAGAAGAGATACTAACATGGATGGAAAATTGTTTGACCGGCAGGAGACAAAGAGTAGGAATGAAGTATGACTTTCTGGTTGGATGCCGGTGACCAATGGTGTGATGCAAAGGTCGGTGTCAGGATGGACCGACCTTTATATGTTGTATTTTACAATTATATCCAAATCAATGATGTGAATGATGGAAATAATGGCTTTGTGACCAAGTTTGTGGATGTTACGGAGATAGATGGAGGGGCTGGTAGAGTTGAGGAAGCAGGGTGTCTACAGGAGGACTTAAGTTGGGAGAATGGGCAAAGAAGTGGCAGATGGAATATAGTGTAGGGATGCATGGTCATACACTTTGATAGAAGGAATAAAGATGTGGACTACTTTCTAAATGGGAGAAAATTCAAAAATCTCCCTATTTCAGGTGCAAAGGGCCTTAACAGTCCTTGTGCAGGATTTCCAAAAGGTTAACTTGCAGTTTGAGTCAGTGTTAAGGAGGGCAATTGCAATGTTAGCATTCATTTTGGGAGGACTAGAATACAAAAGCAAGGATGTAATGCTGAGGCTTTATAAGGCTTTGCCCAGACCACACTTACGAGTATTGTGAGCAATTTTGAGTCACTTATCTAAGAAGAGACGTGCTGGCATTGGAGAGGGCCCAGAGGAGCCATACAAGAATTATCCCAGGAATGAAAGAGTTAACATATGAAGAGCATTTGATGGCTCTGGGCCTGTACTTACTGGAGTTCAGAAGAATGGGTAGGAGGATCTCATTGAAACCTATCAAATATTGAAAAGCTTAGACAGAGTGGATGTGGAGGGGATGTTTCTTATCATGGGAGAGTCTAGAGCCAGAGGGCACAGCCTCAGAATAGAGGGACATCCATTTAGAACAGAGATGAGGAAAAATTTCTTTAGCCAGAGGGTCGTGAATCTGTGGAATTCATTGCCATAGATGACTGTGAAGGCCAAGGCATTGAGTATACTTAAAGTGAAAGTTGACAGGTTCTTGATTAATCAGGATGTCCTGGGTTACAGGGAGAAGGCAGGAGAATGGGGTTGAGAGGGATAATGAATCAACCAAGATGGAGTGTTGGAGCAAACTTGATGGGCTGAATGGCCTAATTCTGTTTCTATGTCTCATGGTCATTAAGCCTACCTTAGCTCCTTCTACAAGAAAGGCTCTCTTCTCCAGACTCAATCAGTCGAAGGTATTTCCCCAATACACTACCATTACCCATTAACTTGAATTTAGCCCAAACTATCACAGCCTTGTTCAGACCACACATATATTCCTATTGAGCCAAAATTACACTTTCCAATTTATTTCTGGCCTCACTCCCAACCCCAGCATATCCCATTAATTAACCCTTGCTTGAGTAACCTTCAATTATGTACCAGCTAAATCACACAAAAGACCTCTTCTTAAAAACTGGGTGTCATCACTGTTGGCAGACACTTTTTGTCTTCTGTAACCTTTACAAAGTTGACTCCTCAAAACATTGAGCATTGAAACAGTTTGCACTGAAATAGTTTGAATATATAATACCTTTCATTATCATGTATCTCAGTGTTTTGCAGCCAATTAAGTACTTTTGAAGCATGATCACTGCTATAATATTGGACAGTACTTAACAACTGCTAGCTTCCTCAACGTTACAGAGAAGATTTACCTGGATGCTGCCTAGATTGAAGGGGATATGTTTAGAGAGCTATGGCTTTTCTCTTTGGAGCAAAGGAGGATGGGAAGTGGCTTGATGGAGATGAACATGATAGTAAGAAGCATGGATCGAATGGACAGTCAGAGACATTTTCTCAGGGCAGAAATGGCTAATACTAGGCGACCAGGCAGAATAAATGCAAGGTGATTAGAGGAAAGTATGGGGGGATGTCAAAGGTAAGTTTCTTTTTCTTTTACACAGAGACCCTGTCAGGGGTGGTGATAGAGGCAGATACATTAGGGACAGTCTTAGATACATGGATGATAGAAAAATATAGAGCTATTGGAAGAGAATGATCTTAAAAGTAGGTTAAAAGGTCAGCACAAAATTGCAGGCCAAAAGGGCTGCACTGGGCTGTAATATTCTATGTCCTGTTACTAATCAGAACATTGGAATTTCCAAGCATAATTATCCCAAGTTGAAGAGTATTTAGCTCCCTCAAGTGGTTGGATGACAACAAAACAAGCCTGCATTTAAAACACATGGTGTAAATCTGTTGAATTGATTCATTTTTACTTGATATTTCCTTAATCTATATTCCAAGAGCTCAGTGATTGTCTTTTCCTCTTATAAGGTACATTTGGAGCCTTACTTAATAGAAGGAAAGCTTTACATTCACAATTTTATCACCGTCAAAGTCTAGAAAATGTTACATTTGTAACACAAATTGCAAGAGTTTAATGTCAAAATAAGCCATAATTACTGCTTAGACAACTTACTGCTAAAATTGAAGTATAATTTCTTGACAAATATTATTTTGAAATAAAGGAAAAATAAATATATTTTTTCAAGAAATATTTTAACTTGCATCTCAATCATGTATATATTTGTATATAAAAATACACTTTCTACGTAATAAAAATCTTTAAGAATAAACCGTGCAATGCCTTTTTATTCTTACATTCATACTCAATGCTCTTTGTGTTGTTCTATTACATTCCTACATATTAATAGCATTGCTGCCACTCACATGGTCCCCTGGGTGTGGTGCTATACAGCTACAATAATTGAGCGGCCTCTTCACCCAACCCTGCCCTTCCCTCTCCAGTAGCAGAAAAACTCAAAACTGTGGTCCATCACCACTGAGCTATTTATCATGCATATAATACATTAATATTCAGCACTGTATAATATTTAATGAAAATCTGCTGCCTCCTGCTAAGTTAACAACAAATATTTCATATTACTGGTCACTCAATCAACTTACTAGAATCGTAGAAATATCTGATGCTAAGAATCTCTCTGAACTGTATTTAAACTAATGGGTTCCGAAAATAAATTGCTATTATCTGGCTGGGAAACTTCTTAGAAGAACAGCAGTAATCCCTTACAGTATCACACTAAATCCAAATTCCAAGCCAATGAAAGATGTACTTAATAAATGCAAGTTAATCTCAAGATAATGCTTGACTGATTGGCAACTTGCCAATGAGCTTTTCATGCATTAACAGCCTACCCTTGACTGAATTTCTAGTGCTTTAAATATCTAACATCAGTGAGATTCATAATGATGAGGTGCACCACAAGGCTGTGTGCAGAGCCCCCTGCTCTACTCGCTTTACACTTAAGACTGTGAGGCTAAGCACAGCTCCAATGCCACATTCAATTTTGCTGATGACACTACTGCTGTGGGCCAAGTCAAAGGTGGTGATGAATCAGCATATAGGAGGGAGATTGAAAATCTGGCTGAGTGGTGCCATAACAACAACCTCTCACTCAATGCTAGCAAAATCAAAGAGCTGATTATAGGCTTCAGGAGAAGGAAACCTGAGATCCAGGAGTCTGTCCTCATTGAAGGATCAGAGGTAGAGAGGGCTAGCAACTTTAAATTCCTTGGTAGTATTATTTTCGAGGGCCTGTCCTGTCCCAAGTGTAATTGCAAAGAAACATAGAAACATAGAAAATAGGTGCAGGAGTAGGCCATTTGGCCCTTCGAGCCTGCACCGCCATTTATTATGATCATGGCTGATCATCCAACTCAGAACCCTGCCCCAGCCTTCCCTCCATACCCCCTGATCCCCGTAGCCACAAGGGCCATATCTAACTCCCTCTTAAATATAGTCAATGAACTGGCCTCAACTGTTTCCTGTGGCAGAGAATTCCACAGATTCACCACTCTCTGTGTGAAGAAGTTTTCCTAATCTCGGTCCTAAAAGGCTTCCCCTCTATCCTCAAACTGTGACCCCTCGTTCTGGAATTCTCCAACATCGGGAACAATGTTCCTGCATCTAGCCTGTCCAATCCCTTTAGGATTTTATACGTTTCAATCAGATCCCCCCTCAATCTTCTAAATTCCAACGAGTACAAGCCCAGTTCATCCAGTCTTTCTTCATATGAAAGTCCTGCCATCCCAGGAATCAATCTGGTGAACCTTCTCTTTACTCCCTCTATGGCAAGGATGTCTTTCCTCAGATTAGGGGACCAAAACTGCACACAATACTCCAGGTGTGGTCTCACCAAGGCTTTGTACAACTGCAGTAGTACCTCCCTGCTCCTGTACTCGAATCCTCTCGCTATAAATGCCAGCATACCATTCATCTTTTTCACCGCCTGCTGTACCTGCATGCCCACTTTCAATGACTGGTGTATAATGACACCCAGGTCTCGTTGCACCTCCCCTTTTCCTAATCGGCCACCATTCAGATAATAATCTGTTTTACTATTTTTGCCACCAAAGTGGATAACTTCACATTTATCCACATTAAATTGCATCTGCCATGAATTTGCCCACTCACCCAACCTATCCAAGTCACCCTGTATCCTCTTAGCATCCTCCTCACAGCTAACACTGCCACCCAGCTTCGTGTCATTCGCAAACTTGGAGATGCTGCATTTAATTCCCTCATCCAAGTCATTAATATATATTGTAAACAACTGGGGTCCCAGCACTGAGCCTTGCGGTACCCCACTAGTCACCGCCTGCCATTCTGAAAAGGTCCCGTTTATTCCCACTCTTTGCTTCCTGTCTGCTAACCAATTCTCTATCCACATCAATACCTTACCCCCAATTCCGTGTGCTTTAAGTTTGCACACTAATCTCCTGTGTGGGACCTTGTCAAAAGCCTTTTGAAAATCCAAATATACCACATCCACTGGTTCTCCCCTATCCACTCTACTAGTTACATCCTCAAAAAATTCTATGAGATTCGTCAGACATGATTTTCCCTTCACAAATCCATGCTGACTTTGTCCGATGATTTCACCGCTTTCCAAATGTGCTGTTATCACATCTTTGATAACTGACTCCAGCAGTTTCCCCACCACCGACATTAGGCTAACCAGTCTATAATTCCCCGGTTTCTCTCTCCCTCTTTTTTTAAAAAGTGGGGTTACATTAGCCACCCTCCAATCCTCAGGAACTAGTCCAGAATCTAACGAGTTTTGAAAAATTATCACTAATGCATCCACTATTTCTTGGGCTACTTCCTTAAGCACTCTGGGATGCAGACCATCTGGCCCTGGGGATTTATCTGCCTTCAATCCCTTCAATTTACCTAACACCACTTCCCTACTAACATGTATGTCGCTCAGTTCCTCCATCTCACTGGACCCTCTGTCCCCTACTATTTCTGGAAGATTATTTATGTCCTCCTTAGTGAAGACAGAACCAAAGTAATTATTCAATTGGTCTGCCATGTCCTTGCTCCCCATAATCAATTCACCTGTTTCTGTCTGTAGGGGACCTACATTTGTCTTTACCAGTCTTTTCCTTTTTACATATCTATAAGAGCTTTTACAGTCAGTTTTTATGTTCCCTGCCAGTTTTCTCTCATAATCTTTTTTCCCCTTCCTAATTTATCCCTTTGTCCTCCTCTGCTGAACTCTGAATTTCTCCCAGTCCTCAGGTGAGCCACTTTTTCTGGCTAATTTGTATGCTTCTTCTTTGGAATTGATACTATCCCTAATTTCTCTTGTCAGCCACGGGTGCACTACCTTCCTTGATTTATTCTTTTGCCAAACTGGGATGAACAATTGTTGTAGTTCATCCATGCAATCTTTAAATGCTTGCCATTGCATATCCACCGTCAATCCTTTAAGTGTCATTTGCCAGTCTATCTTAGCTAATTCACGTCTCATACCTTCAAAGTTACCCCTCTTTAAGTTCAGAACATTTGTTTCTGAATTAACTATGTCACTCTCCATCTTAATGAAGAATTCCACCATATTATGGTCACTCTTACCCAAGGGGCCTCTCACGACAAGATTGCTAATTAACCCTTCCTCATTGCTCAAAACCCAGTCCAGAATAGCCTGCTCTCTAGTTGGTTCCTCGACATGTTGGTTCAAAAAACCATCCCGCATACATTCCAAGAAATCCTCTTCCTCAGCACCTTTACCAATTTGGTTCACCCAATCTACATGTAGATTGAAGTCACCCATTATAACTGCTGTTCCTTTATTGCACAAATTTCTAAATTCCTGTTTAATACCATCTCCGACCTCACTACAACTGTTAGGTGGCCTGTACACAACTCCCACCAGCGTTTTCTGCCCCTTAGTGTTACGCAGCTCTACCCATATCGATTCCACATCTTCCTGGCTTATGCCCTTCCTTTCTATTGCATTAATCTCCTCTTTAACACGGCAGCACCTCTATTTGCTCAGGTGTGTAGTAGAGAGTATATTGACTGGCTGCATCACAGCCTGGTATAGAAACACCAAAGCCTTTGAACGGAAATTTCTACAAAAAGTAGTGATTTCAGCCCAGCACATCACGGGTAAAGCCCTCCCAACCATTGAGCACATCTACATGAAGCGCTGTCCTAGGAAGGCTACATCCATCATCAGGGATCCTCACCACCATGGTCATGCTCTTTTTTCGCAGTTGCCATCAGATAGAAGGTACAAGAGCCTCAAGACTTGCACCACCAGGTTTAAGAACAGTTACAACCTGTTAACCATCAGACTCTTGAACAAAAGGGAATTTCTTCACTTAAGTTCTCACAACCAATGGATTCACTTTCAAGGACTCTTCATCCCATGTCCTCATTATTTATTGCTATTTATTTATATTTGCATTTGCACAGTTTGTTATCTTCAGTGTTCTGGCTGAATGGCCTAGTTGGGTGGTCTTTCATTGATCCTGTTATAGTTTCTATTCTATAGGTTTGTTGAGTATGCCCACAAAAAATGAATCATGGGGTTTATATGGTGACTATACATACTTCGATAATAAAATTTACTTTGAATTTTGAACTTTTCAACCATAAGTAATAGGGGCAGAATTGGGCCATTAGACCAATTGGAGTTAACACTGGGACTAGGCAGTCTGCTTAGCCCCGATCTACTTGCTTCATACATAGTCCTGTGAGGCTAAGTACAACTCCAGTGCCATATTTAAGTTGTTGGCTGAATCAAAGGTGGGTTCAGCAACAGTTATTATCCTTCAACTATCAGGGTCTTGAATCAGCCTGGATAATTTCACCTCACCTCAACTCCAAACTGATTCCACATCCTACTGACTCTCTTTCAAGTGCTCTACAATTCATGCTCTCAGCATTAATTAATTTTGTATTTGCACAGTGTCTTCTTTTGGACATTGGTTGTTTGTCAGACTTGGTGTATTTTTTCATTGATTCTATTGTATTTCTTTGTTCTACTGTGAACATCTGCAGGAAAATGAATTCCAGAGTAGTATATGATGACATATACATAATTTGGTAATAAATTTACATTCAACACTGGGATGCAGGGTGCCAATTCTAAATTCATGCTACACAATTAATACAAATGAAAATTCTCAAAAGCAGTATGGTCTTTACTGGGATCAATAACTGTCTAAGAATTTCATAGCGTATACTCAAAGAGGCTCAGAAAATGCTATGCATCTGTCTGTGTTGTTGAGCTTCAACTTACATTAAATGTTGATATTATAATTGGACTTAAGTTTGAATGAGAAGAAAACTTGTGAAGTTTCCTATTTCTAATAGCAAAATATCAAGCAAATTTTGTGTGCAGGTTAACTGGATTTTTTTCCCCAAGAGGTTAACTAGCTCATGATCTGCAGTTGCTATAAATCAAAGAAGGAATGATATGGTTGGGGAAGAAAACAAGGTGCCTTAATTTACACAAGTCTTCCTAACATTGAGAACTGTGAAATTACTGCAGGAGTGGCACAAAAGTCTGTTTATGCCATTCCAATATTTTGCCAAAATTATGCCAGTGATGCAAAACCAGGACAAGCTCACAAATCCAGGACCACGTGCATAACTTAATATAATTTGGCTTTTTTATTAAATAATATGGTGGCATGCTCAGAGATTGTGTATACCAATAGAATTGTGCACATCAAGTTTAAAGGAGTTGCTTTCATCGATTACAGCAAATAAGTGAAACACTTTCAAAAAAAAAACTTGCACACTATGCTAACCTCCCATTTAGCTGCTGTAAGAGGATGCATGGCAGTAAGCATATGATTGGAGAAATTTGGGGGAGTGGGTTGCAGAGGGGGATAAGAGGGATGAAATGGGAAGAAAAAAAATACAGTCTCAGATATAAAAACACTTCATATTGCAGTGGATTCCAGTTAAGTGGGCCATCCATTAATGGGGTAGGTGCTTACTTAGAACAACTCTTAAAGAACAAAAACTAATCAAGAAAATAGCTGGGATTCCCTTCCTTTATTTGGGACACTATGCCACTTAATTGAGACAAGAAACTTCTGCCTAACAGTTTCTAACTGGTATCAGCCGAGAGACACCTCACCATGCTTAAACTGAACAGTTTTTAAATAGTTACCTACTTGGGCCAATGGACACTAATTCAAAAAGCAGTGATTTTTGATAATTTTCTACTTTAACCTAACAAATTTCAGACCTTTGCAAAATGCCATGAAAAGATTTGACACCAGCCGACGTTAGTTTTATAACGCTGCAGAAGTACCGGTAGTGTCCTAATTTGTTGTGTATTTCATTTAAATAGATAATTTTGTACTCAGTTAAATGGCAGCCTGTTTGTTTTATACTTTTCTAACTATTTCCATAAAACTTCTGGTAAGCAGGCTAGCCTCTTAATTGGGTTAAACTGTACTGGTCCCAATGCATCCCAATTAACTGGAATCCATTGTATTCTGCAATAATATGAAATGTTTTTATATATTCAAGACACTACTACTTGAGTCTGTGAAGTGAAATTGTGCTTATGAATTTAGGTGATAGAAGAACATTGTAGGAACTGTTGAGAACAGTTCAAGGATTTTAAAGACTAAAAGACTGTTCTAGTAAGGTGCAGAACACTATATAACTTTTATTAAATGCAAAATATTAGTAAATTTTAGATAGGTCTGAGAATTTCGGCATGTAAGAAGAATCGCACACAATTCATGACATGATAGTAAAGTAACAAGACCCACCAGTTCCAGCACATGCATCAAGCGCTGCTGCTGCGGCTGTTGTTGTTGCAGGGGCTGCTGCCGCTCCTGCCCCTTCAGATGTTGCTGATTCTTCAGTAGGAGAAGCTGCAAATGCATCTAAGATGCATTACCAACACCATTCACAACAGAAAGTGGAAGGAAAAGCAAAAAGAAAAACAGGGATATGTAGAGCAAGAAACAAGTCACAAGTCTGTAAGCTAAAGGCATTTCAAAAGTCCCCATTACAGTGCATACACATTAAAAATTAGAGATCTACATCTTATAAGTCATCATGCAGAAAATCACCTGGGTGGAGGTGAGGGTATAATCTGTTCTAAAGAACATGGATAAACATAGAAAAATTGTGTACCATCATGCATATTCTATGTAATGGTTCCTTACGCTTGCTTGTGACTTAGATCAATAGAATATTTTATTGAAGTGATCCCCAATAGGGAATGGAGTTATCCAATAGCAGGTGCAAATACAATGAAGATAGTCTTGAAATTGATTAACACTTCAAGCATGTTCATTGATGGAACTAGTATAATCCACACTTCTCAGTTTACATTGCATGCTTACATTCAAAAAGATCAATTATTTTCAACTTCAAATGTGAATGCAGACATTCTTGTAAGGAGCAATACATACTGATCATACTGTTCATTTTATCTATTTATTTAGAGACACCACGCGGAACATGCCCTTCCGGCCCAATGAGCCACATCACACTGCAACCCACCCTAGATAATCACAGGACAGTTTATAATGACTAATTAACCCACTAACCACTACATTTTGGACTGTGGGTAGAACCCGGGGCACCTGAAGCAAAAGCATGTGCTCACGGGCAGAAGGTACTCTTTCTTACAGATGATGCTAGAATTGAACTCTGAATTCCAGGGCCTCGAGTTGTAATAGCGTTGTGTTACCCACTATGCTACTATGTCCTAAAGTACTATCATGCCCTTGAATCAAAAATTACTGAGAATGGCAGTGTCAGTGGGGTAATACGCTGATTCACTGATTTTAAAGACTAAAAGACTGTTCTAGTGAGGTGCAGAACACTACATAACTTTTATTAAATTCAAAATATCTTAGTAAATTTTAGATAGGTCTGAGAATTTCGGCATGTAAAGAAGAATCGCACACAATTCATGACATGTTAGTAAAGTAACGAGACCCACCAGTTCCAGCACATGCATCAAAGATACCACAATTTAAAAGATCATTCATGACTTGCCTGCAGCTGCTCACATTGGGTCACACCTCCTTTGTTGTACTATTGTTGAATTACAACTATAACAACTTACAGTGGCTTCTCTTCGCTTTTGCCCCCAAAGTCCTCCAAAGTTTAACCCTCACCCCACCCTCTATTTCATTGTAATGTACTCTGTGACATCACCCAAAAAGACTGAGATCAATGTAAATATAGAAAGATTTACAACTCCTCCACTTCAGCTACTCCTTTGAACATTTTACCCCTCAGTTTATCTCACTGGTCGTCAAAGCATTACGACCCTCCAAGCAATACTCGCTATCACATCTTTTTTTCAGCCAGGTGTAATAACTTCACTAGTTCACTTGCTACTGAAATCCTAAATCATGCCATTATTACCTTTAGGCTTAATGATTCCGATGCTTTCTTTGCTGTTCTTTTCCCATTGACACAGACCAATTTCAAACTACACTGCTCACATTCCATAAACACAAGATTATGCAGATGCTGGAAGTCCAGAGGAACACACACAAAATGCTGGGGGAACTCAGCAGGTCAAGCAGCATCTACGAAGAGGGTACCACCGTAGCACAGCGGTTAGTATAACACTATTGCAGTTCAAGGTGTTCCAGAGATCCGAGATCAATTCTAGTGCCATTTCTAAGGAGTTTGTTCATTCTCCCTTGAACAGCTGGGGTTTACTCTGATTGCTTCAGTTTCTTCTCACAGTCCAAAGACATTCAGTTATTTACCAATTGGTCATTGTAAATTGTCCTGTAATTAGGCTAGTGTTCAATAGGTGGGCTGCTGGGCAGTGTAACTCACTGGGACAGATGTGCTTGATCCACACTGTATCTCTAAATTTAAATACAATAAAGTTGACATTTTGCACCAAGACCCTTCATCAGGACTCGGCCTGAAAGGTTAACTGTGGATGCTGCCTGACCTGCAGAGTTCCACCAGCATTTTGTGTATGTTACTCTGCTTGTAGTCCAATGTGCAACAAGTTGTATTTACCCACTGCCACCCTATTCACTGGTCCACACTGGCTTCCAGTCCAACTCTAATGTTTTCACCAGTACTACAATCCCAGTCATATATTCACTGAATTACAGACCAACCAAGTTTACCAGCTAGTCTCCTTAATAGGTGATGCCACAAATCGTTTCCTCTTCTTTGCCGCTGTATCCTTTGTTTCAATCAAAATTCAATTTTTGAGATTTACGGTACAGTAACAGGCCCCTTTGGCCCAACAAGCCACATTGCCCAATTATACCTATCTTACCAATTATACCTATCTTATCAATTAATCTACTAACTCATATGTCTATAGAATGTGCGAGGAAACCGGAACACCTGGAGGAAACCCATGTGATCATGGGGTGAACGTACAAACTCCTAACTGACAGTAGCAGGAATTGAACCAGATTGCTGGCGCTGTAATAGCAACACACTAACCTGTGTGCTCCTCTCAAAAAACATCTGACTTTGCAAATTGCCAAACCAAATCTAATCAATGTTTTCCAAGCCGTTGAATGGTCTGTTAGATTTTAGATCCATGCCAGTTTGCCCAATACATGTTTAAACATTGCCAAACCAATATCATCAATACTATTGTTTCTTTAACTGTAATATCAGTCTAATCTAATCTCAGCCCATCTGCAATTGAAACCATTAGCCAGACTTAATTTTCCTTCTAGATTTGAATACAAAGCTTTACTGCACAGCTTTCACTTGATATCAACTTTAGTTTTTGAGTTGCAGTTTATATTACTTATTGAAAAGGCACATTGTACACAACCAGGTGATTTAATATACAGTACCATAAAGTGGCAGAGTAGCATAGTGGTTAGCACAATGCTTTACAGTACAGGAGACCAGAGTTCAATTCTCACCACTGCCTGTAAGGAGTTTGCACATTCTTCCTGTGACCGCACAGGTTTCCTCCGGGTGCTCCAATTTCTTCCCACAGTATAAAGACGTACAGGTTGGTAGGTAATTGGTCATTGTAAATTGATCCGTAATTAAGCTAGGATTAAATTAGGGGAGTGCTGGGTCGTGTGGGTCAAAGGCTGGAAAGGCCGATCTTCACGCTGTATCTCAACAAATAAATAAATAAATAAATAGGAGTTCTACGGTCTTTGCATATCCACTTGCAAATTGTGAACAGTAAAATCAACAAATTTCCCATCCTTACAAATGACAACATAAGAGCCATAATGCTAAAAATGAGATGAGTGGTCTTATCATTTTTGCCTCCTCTTGGAGTCTCTCTATTCACAGTTGACAATCTCCAACCATTTCTGAGATATGAAATAAGAAGTGTGTAATCTACACAATTAAAGCTCCTAGCCACATTACAACAGGAATCAAATTCCAATAATCAAGGGTGTGACAGCAAAGAATTCCTATAAAACTGGTCAGTGGGAATTAAGGAAGAAAATCTCAAATAGCTCGGAGTCATCTGGGCACTGCTTAATTGATGCCCATCTTTTCAGGCCCAGGATAAAACTGCAGATTATTCAGGGTTCAAACATCTTTATCAATAATCCTCCTTCCATAATGGGTAGAAGTAAGGAGTACAGCTCCGTGGTTCCATGAAAGAGGCATCACAGTAGACAGGGTGGTGAAGAAATCTTATGGCACGGTGGCCTTCATCGGTCAGAGCACTGAGTATAGAAAATAGAAGCTGAAGTGTTACAAGATGTTGGTGAGGTGTTCGGGTTTGGTCACCCTGCTGTGGGAATGATGGAAACCTCGAGTGCAGAGGAGATTTATGAGGTTGTTGCTGGAACCTGAGGGACTAAGCTATGGAGAGAGGTTGAGCAGGTTAGGACTTCTTTCATTGGAGTATGGGAGGATGGGGGGAGGGTGAACTGTACCAGACATCCCACCCTGCAGAAACTCATTGCAGGGAGGTAGCACCATCAATTTCTGGGAGACTCCCAGAACTTCCGGGAGAGGTGGGATATCTGCTGTACTATTTGAAGAAATGTATAAGTTTATGAGGGGTAGAGTGGATATGCACAGACATTTTCTCAGTGTTGGAGAATCAAGAACTTCACAATGATGTTTGTGCAATGCACTAATTCACTCAGTTCCTCAATTAAAAAGATATTGCATGCAACAAGATCTGAATGAAATTACGACACAGGCAAACAAGTGGCAAACTACAATGGTGCCACAAGGGTTCTAAATAATGAACATCTCAACAAGAGCATTTAACCAGTATTGCTTGACAATCAATTAACAATAACATCATCATTAAATCCTCCACCACTAACGACCTATGTCACCAATAACCAGTTAACTAGCTGAGGTACTAGTACCAGTTACTGGTAGAAACTAGGTCTCCTGCTTGATTCCCCCAAATCTTTCTATAATCCACAAGATGTACTATAGGAACGTAGTAAGATCTCTTTGAAAGTATCCTTGACACCCATGACATTCACTATCTAGAAGGACATCAACTAGAATCTTTAAGTTTTTTCCCCAAGTCATACTTGAAAATATAACATTCTTCATTGGTGCAGTCAACATCCTAGGCCAGTGAAGTCATCACTAAGGCAGTAGCTTATCCTGACCATGAAAGCAACTGTGGATATGCACGAAAGTTGACCTTGCTATGAACACTTATATTTTTTGCATAAGCAGGAGAAAAGACAAATATCCAAACTTAAACCAAGACTTGATTCATGACGACATTAGTTCTGAATCCAATGGTGTTAGAAACATAGAAAATAGGTGCAGGAGTAGGCCATTCGGCCCTTCAAGCCTGCACCGCCATTCAGTACAACCATAGCTGATCATAGTACGATCATAGCTTTGGGCTGCGAACATGTTCAAATCACTCCATGGCCTTGGCATTCCTCTGCTTGGTAATACTTTACAAACACACCCATATACCTGCCACTGTGTTACTCTATTTCTGGCCAATTGTGCAGCTTAAAGACATGTTTTATTCTCAATATAGTTCATTAAGCTGCCATTAAATGATACAGTATATTGCTGACTTTTTAAAATAAATCTGTTCCCACAATACTGGATTTAAATGAAATCTGTATAATCAGCTTTAACACCATAACTTGTATTGGTTTTCATTGGGTAACATTTCCAAATGTTTATCCAGTATGAGAATGGAATAAAATCTATCCTGAAGTAAAACAACAATTATCTGCTTGGGCAAGCTACTAAAACCCATTGAGAATCTACATTTACTGGGAAACAACCAACAATTCTAGCTAGGTAAATGAACTAGGTGTTAGTGTTACTGCATTTGCTGCACAATCTGAGGCTATAATTATGAATACAGATGTCAATAATTAAACTATTATACACTTGGATGCAACTTAATAAACACGAAAAGGTTATTCATCTGTTTTCTACCTCAGCTCCACTTTACAGAATATCCAATCTCAATGCTATGTTTATAAAAATCTACAAATTTGTTCAGAATACAGTAGTCAATGATCAAGTACCCATAGACAAGACATTTCTCATTAGACTCTTTTTAGATTACATTTCTATTCTCTATCTTGAGGAAACACTGAACATGTCCACCCTCATACACCCCTAAATAATTCCTCATTTATCATTCTTCAAAACGTCCAGCCAGTGAGATCAGTCTATCCAATTTTGACTTGTAAAACAAATTCCTGGTATCATGTGAGTGAACCTTTATTCCATTCCCTCCAATGGCAAATATATCCTTAAAAAAGCAAGCTCCAAATGTTGACTTTGCAGATCCAATATAATTCCAGTAAAGTCTCTTCACTCTTCTGCTCCAGTCCTTTAAATTATTAGGAAAACAAATACAATGAGTCTTGACCAACTGTCAATTGGAGTTAAGTTGCAAAATAAAACTTAAAGCAGCCCAGAAGTCCAGAAGGGATGGTGTGACCTCAAAAGTACCCAAGCAAGGGCACAAGCAATATTGTTAATTTGGTTCATCTTTACTTAATGATTGATACTGGAAGTGTAGCTGATGACATGTCTAGCCTTAGCTGTGATATCTCCCAGAATAACTAACAGAATTTGTGTTTACTCCCAGTGAACATAGAAACATAGAAACATAGAAAATAGGTGCAGGAGCAGGCCATTCGGCCCTTCGAGCCTGCACCGCCATTTATTATGATCATGGCTGATCATCCAACTCAGAACCCCGCCCCAGCCTTCCCTCCATACCCCCTGACCCCCGTAGCTACAAGGGTCATATCTAACTCCCTCTTAAATATAGCCAATGAACTGGCCTCAACTGTTTCCTGTGGCAGAGAATTCCACAGATTCACCACTCTCTGTGTGAAGAGGTTTTTCCTAATCTCGGTCCTAAAAGACTTCCCCTCTATCCTCAAACTGTGGCCCCTCGTTCTGGACTTCCCCAACATCGGGAACAATCTTCCTGCATCTAGCCTGTCCAATCCCTTTAGGATTTTATATGTTTCAATCAGATCCCCCCTCAATCTTCTAAATTCCAACGAGTACAAGCCCAGTTCATCCAGTCTTTCTTCATATGAAAGTCCTGCCATCCCAGGAATCAATCTGGTGAACCTCCTTTGTACTCCCTCTATGGCAAGGATGTCTTTCCTCAGATTAGGGGACCAAAACTGCACACAATACTCCAGGTGTGGTCTCACCAAGGCCTTGTACAACTGCAGTAGTACCTCCCTGCTCCTGTACTCAAATCCTCTCGCTATAAATGCCAGCATACCATTCGCCTTTTTCACCGCCTGCTGTACCTGCATGCCCACTTTCAATGACTGGTGTATAATGACACCCAGGTCTCGTTGCACCTCCCCTTTTCCTAATCGGCCACCATTCAGATAATAATCTGTTTTACTATTTTTGCCACCAAAGTGGATAACTTCACATTTATCCACATTAAATTGCATCTGCCATGAATTTGCCCACTCACCCAACCTATCCAAGTCACCCTGCATCCTCTTAGCATCCTCCTCACAGCTAACACTGCCACCCAGCTTCGTGTCATCCGCAAACTTGGAGATGCTGCATTTAATTCCATCATCCAAGTCATTAATATATATTGTAAACAACTGGGGTCCCAGCACTGAGCCTTGCGGTACCCCACTAGTCACCGCCTGCCATTCTGAAAAGGTCCCGTTTATTCCCACTCTTTGCTTCCTGTCTGCTAACCAATTCTCCACCCACACCAATACCTTACCCCCAATACCGTGTGCTTTAAGTTTGCACACTAATCTCCTGTGTGGGACCTTGTCAAAGGCCTTTTGGAAATCCAAATATACCACATCCACTGGTTCTCCCCTATCCACTCTACTAGTTACATCCTCACAACATGAAGCATTGATTCAGTTTTCTTCTCCACTTATGCTGCCAGACTAACTCAGTGTTCTCAGTTCACTATATGGTATAGTTTATATTCAGAGAATTAAGCTTAGCCAGTCCACCAGTTCAATTTCCCTTAAAGCTCTTTCAGTGCACATATCGACATCAAGCTATAGTCAGTTTTAAAAATGTAATCTCTCGAAAAGACCTTCAATTTGACTACTAACACTTAGATCAAAATATACATTTCTACCAAAAATTAATAGCTGTTACATTGACAGAAGATTACATGAATCATTTTCCACAGTAAATTGTAATACCACATCTAATTCTTAGGTTTGACTTGTAATGACAACAACAATATCCCCACATTCCCCATCACTCTCTACTCTGCTGTAGCTAAAAATGCACACAACTCGGAAAATATCTGTTTCTGGCGGCACCAGTTTTGATGCTAAAAATGTTAGAACACCTGAACTGACCTCCAAAAAGATCCAGATCAGTGGTTGGTGCTGAGGCAGCAACAGTAGGCGTGGTAGCATCTGCTGTTGTAGGAGAAGTTTTCAAGGAGGCCTCTGCTGCAAATGGATCAGGTGGCTGTGCTTCAGAGGCATTAGGAAGGGCAGGAGAACCCAAAGAATCTGCATTGTAAGCATCAAGGAAAAGATAGTGGAGGGGAAAGAAATATGTATAAAAACCTCTTAAAGTGATTTATCCAGTTTAGAAAATGATGCAATGAAATTTTGAGATGCATGCTTTGATTTGTTTAGACAAGTGAATTCTTAAACACCAATTAAGTTACTTACCTTCCCCTAAAAGATCTGTTTTATCCATTACAAAGATGCAGTGTTTAGAAATAAAAGGAAAACAGTTTAATAAAGGGTACCTGTTAGAATTAAAGAATCTCATTGTACAGTGGAGTAAAGCTCAAGTTACCAAGTGTATATAAAAATGAAACCTGTAATACATTGCTTTTTGCCTTAAATCTCTGAAATGTTCTGCCAGTTGATTGAGAACAGCTTAATATCAAAATGTCACTTCCGAACCATTTCAAAGTGCAAAGAATGCACACAAGTCCTATAAATCTGTGCTAACATTTCACCTGATTGAAAGTCAACCTTAAATAGCAATATACAGCAAAAGTTGAATTATATACACGATATTCCTACCAGGCTGCATTGATAGGTGCCAAGCCTCAACTTCTGAAATCAACTCAAAATTTGATTTCCAACAAAATGATGTTCCACACTATTTAACAGCAATTACGACTGCTTTCTCATGCCATTATTTCACTGTTATAGAAAGGAAGCTTGAAATCATGTAATTTATTTAAAATTTAAATGTATTTGATAAAAAAAATCAACCTATTTCATCTTGTATGCTTTATAGAAGCCAGTATCTGAAACATTGCTTCATGACATAGCCTTTATCAGCAGACATTAGCAATTATTGCCAAAACCATCTTGCTTCAGTCAAGTGCAAGAGTGATAAATTTATCAGCGTATCCTTGAACACAGTATAAAGTGCAATCCAGTATATTACGCTAAATGTGCAGTCAGTGAGGAACAGAGTGATCAATTATGATATAGTAAGTATAGCTGGTGTGATAACAAACCAGTTTAGGTATGTAAATTAATTTTGACTGTTTGGTTCCTCATAGTCCTTTGCTAGTAGAATGCTTTTCTTATTGTTATTTCAACTCTTGTGACATAAAACCAAGCACTAATTTACTCAATATAGGTGATTAAGATATAGAGCAAGATTTTAAAATATAGGAATTACTCATCATACTAAATACAGTTGCAAATTAGATTTGACGTTCTAAGACAAAGTACTCTGAAGGTGATGTGGTGTAGAGGCTATGAGCCAGAGGAAAAAATGCTTTTCTTTCCCTTTTACTGCACAAAGAACCAATAAATAACACTTATCAAAATACTCACAAGCAAAGAAAATGCCTAGTTTTGTTAATCACCACTTAAGTCATCATGACTTAAACAAAATTCTACCCTCTGCATTGAGTTTGTACTAAATTTTTAAAAAGCATAATCTGTTTTGAAGAGGAACAAATGCAAACTGCCAGAAGAACTCAGCAGGTCAGGTCTCAGCCCGAAACATTAACTGTTTATTGATTTCCATTGATGCTGCCTGACCTGCTGAGTTCCTTCAGCATTTTGTGTGTGTTGCTCTAGATTTCCAGCATCTGCAGAATCTCTTGTAGGTATATAACAAACATTTCCAAAAAACTTTATCAATGCTCAGTCCAACAGAAGTCGTTCATCAAACATCAACTGCCTAAAATCAACAAGAAAGTAGCAAAAGGGTTCAGTATCATTCAGCCTGTAGACATGATGTCCAGAATCCGCACAGAACTGGTTGAAGTTCATCCTTGGTCATGGTTTAGACATGGTATAATAGAAGACACTCAGTGTAATTTGGTTGCAAAATTAAATCACACTGACAATTCTGATGAGCATTTAGCAGAAGCCGGAGAATGAATTTCAGAATAATCTGTTGGATAGAAACACTCTAGTAATGAAACATTCTCACCTCCCCAAGCACTGGCTGGTGGATTAGCTGCTGCTGTTGACTGAACTGCACATGTAAAATCTGGTTGTAGATCAAGAAGATCATTGGACAGTTTGGATGCACTGTAATTAAAGTATTAGTAATTTCAATCTTCAGTACAGAAAGTAACATGTACATTTAACCATAATAAACGTTTGGGCTCTGACTTTTATAGTACAAGCTACAGACATTTAGAATACTGAACTTTGCAGTGCAGTACAGGCTCTTCAGCCCATGATGTTGTGTCAACTTCTTAACCTACTCCAAGCTCAATTTAACTCTTCCCTCTGACATATGACTCCATTTTTCTATCATCCTTGTGCCTATCCATGAGTCTCTTAAATGTCCTTAATGTACAGTATCTGCCTTTACCATCACCCCATCAAGGCGTTCCACTCACCCAACACTCCCCTGTGTAAAAAAACTTCCTCTGAAATTCCTCCTGATGAAGAGTCTTGGCACGAAATGTCACCTAGCCTTTTGACAGTATTGCTTTGATTTCTAGCATCTGCAGATTTTCTCTTGTTTCTGACATTCCTCTATATTTTCCTCCAAACACCTTAAAATTATATCCTCTCATATTATCAGAATCAGTTTTATTATCACCAGCATATGACGTGAGATTTGTTAACTTTCCACACCGGAAAAATGTCTCTGGCTGTCAACTCGATCTATGTCTCTTATCTTCTTGTATTCCTCTATCAACTCATTTTTATTCTCCTTTGCCCCAGAGAAAAGCACTAGCTTGCTCTACCTTTCCTCATAAGACACGCAACATCCTGGTAAATCTCCTCTGCACCCTCTCTAAAACTTCCAAGACAATAGTAGAACTCATGACTTCAGCATTTCCAAGCATATCATTTTAAACAAAAATTCCAAAAGTTGTTAGTGGCAAAATGTCCTCCATGAGATTTGCAATCTTTACCAAAAGAATCAAGGGGAGAAAAATCCCATTAAGTGAAGCAAACTTAAGATTGTTATATACTGGTCTCACTGAAAGTTTAGAACTGTGATATGGAGTTTCTAAAATTGCCCACCAAGGCATTCAAAATTGTCAACAAATTGCATATTTTTCCTGCAAGAACTCAATAAAAAGTTCAACAAACCAAGTCACCAACCAGAGAAACCCAGCTGAAGCAAAGACAAAAAGCATCCAATAATTAGAGAAAAAGGGGCACAGGCTAAGTGCAACACACATAAAAGTTGCTGGTGAACGCAGCAGGCCAGGCAGCACCTCTAGGAAGAGGTGCAGTCGACGTTTCAGGCTGAGACCCTTCGTCAGGACTAGGTTCTCGGCCTGAAACGTCGACTGCACCTCTTCCTAGAGGTGCTGCCTGGCCTGCTGCGTTCACCAGCAACTTTTATGTGTGTTGTTTGAATTTCCAGCATCTGCAGAATTCCTGTTGTTCACAGGCTTAGTGCGATAAATTCCTAAAATAAATCCTCCAAAGCGGTTAGCTACAGCCTTACTGCTCAAAAACTGACTAGTGTTTGTGATTTAGCTTTCCTTCATGTAGATATCAAGATACAATCGGCTTTATTGCACTTTTTATATGAAAATGAAAATTACCACTCAGAAAGCATCAGCAAGAAAAAGGGAGCTGACATTTTTTGAACTCAGCCGTTCAATTACTTAGTCTTGGCACCTTGAATTGGAGGAAGAAACTATATTTGCTTCTAACATTTTCTTTAAAATAAAGAGATCAGAGGAGAATTAGAAATTGGGCCAATTAAATAATTGGTCAAAAGTAGGGGAAATTATTGTGAGCAGTTTTGGGCTCCTTATGCAAGAAAGGACGTATTGGCAATGGAAAGGGTCACGAGAATGATTCCAGGAATGAAAGGGTTAGCCTATGAGGAGCGTTTGATGGCTCTGGGCCTGTACTCACGAGAGTTTATAAGAACAGGGGAGAGGGGTGGGGGATCTCATTGAAACCTATTGAATATTGGAAGGCCTAGATAGAGTATATGTGGAGAGGATGCTTCCTATAGTGGAGGAGTCTAGACCCAAAGGGCACAATCTCAGAATAAGGGAACAACAATTTAGAGGGGTAATTTCTTTAGCAAGAGGGTAGGAATGTGTGGAATTCATTGGGTATCTCTAAAGCAGAGGTTGATAGGTTGATAGTCAGGGCATCAAAAGGTACGTGGAGAAGGCAGGAGAATGGAGTTGGAAGAGATAATAAATCAGCTATGATGAAATGGTGGAGCAGTCTCGATAGGCCAAATAACCTAATCTTGCTCCTATGGCTTATGGTCTTATGCTTTACATACAAAATATCAATGTTGCTTCCTGGTGAACGGTCAGCACAGGTAAGGCCATTTAATAACTTTGCTTATGAACACTGGTGCAACACCCTTTCATTACAGTAATGGATTAAACATAGAATTGGAGGAGGAGAAGATGGCGGCGCGACGCAGCACGCAGCGGCCACTCCGGTGAATGATATCTGAATTCCGTCAAGTAGGATGCCGTGCACAATCCTGATTTGATGGAGACAGACATGAGAGCATGGAGGAACATCTGAAGAAACTTCTGAAATGCCTTCTTCGCTGCCGCTGCTACTGTATGATCCAGAATCTCCGGAGGGGAAGGCCCCGCGTCCTCTGCTTTGCTTGTTGCTCGGCGGCCGGGACGAGGTCGAGACGCTCGGCAGAGATGGTACTCGGTGCTTGGTATCGGAGGGCTGGTCGGAGGCTTGAAGTTTTCCGACGGACTCAGAGTCAGCTGTGGTCGGGTGCTTCCGATGCATCGGCAGTTGTCGGCGCCTGGAGGTTTATGGCAGGGAGAGTTTCTCCCTTTTGCCGCCTGCTATTGGGACTATCGGGAGTCGATCAGAACTTTGAGACTTTGTTTTTACCGTGCCCATGGTCTGTTCTTTATCAAATTATGGCATGCTTTGCACTGCTGTAACTATATGTTATAACTATGTGATCTTGTCAGTGTTAGTCTTTGGTTTGTCCTTTTTTTTGTGATATCACTCTGGAGGAACATTGTATCATTTCTTAATACACACATTTCTAAATGACAATAAACGAGAACTGAGTGTCCTCATAATCTAATCTAATAGAACACCATAGAATAATTTGTGCTTTAAAAAAAATTGCCGTCATTGAAAAAGATTCTCTGGGTCACAATGTTAGTCGCCCAGCTGACATCCTCTTCTGACAACATGATAATTTAGAGCCACTATTTGAAATATAATTATTTTCAAAATCTGTCATTCCATCATTAAAAACTTGAGATAAATTATCCTTCAAAGATCTTCAAAACCTTTCAAATTAATCTACAAATAAAACTGTCTCGGCTGAAAAACACTGAAGGACAGCGTCAGAATATTTACTATATTTTTACATACATAAAGAATAGATGTACATTATGTGTCAAGAGAAGACCATGACCATCAGAAACAGGAGGAGAATTAGGCCATTCAGCCCATTGAGTCTGCTCCATCATTCTATCATGGATAATTTATTATCTCTCTCAACCTTATTCTCCTCCCTTCTCTCTGTAACCTTTGACACCCTGACTAATAAAGTGGGTGAGCTTAGAGCGTGGATCAGTACTTGGAGCTATGATGTTGTGGCCTCTACAGAGACTTGGATAGCTCAGGAGCAGGAATGGTTACTTCAAACACCAGGCTTCAGATGTTTCAGAAAGGACACGGAGGGAGGGAAAAGAGCTGGAGGCGTGGCACTGTTGATCAGAGATAGTGTCACGGCTGCAGAAAAGGAGGAATACATGGAGGGATTGTCTATGGAGTCTCTGTGGATGGGAGTCAATAACTTGACTGGGTGTTTTTTTATAGACCACCCAATAGTAACAGGGACATTGAGGAGCAGATAAGGAGACAGATTCTGGAAAGATGTAATAATAACAGGGTTGTCATGGTGGGAGATTTTTAATTTCCCAAATATTGATTGGCATGTCCCTAGAGCAAGGGGTTTAGATGGGGTGGAGTTTGTTAGGTGTATTCAAGAAGGTTTCTTGACACAATATGTAGATAAGCCTACAAGAGGGGAGGCTGTACTTGATCTGGTATTGGGAAATGAACCTGGTCAGGTGTCAGATCTCTCAAGTGGGAGAGCATTTTGAAGATAGTGGTCACAATTCTATCTCTTTTACCATAGCACTGGAGAGGAATAGGAACAGACAAGTTAGGAAAGCGTTTAATTGGAGTAAGGGGAAATATGAGGCTATCAGGCAGGAACTTGGGAGGCATAAATTGGGAACAGACGTTTTCAGGGAAATGTACAGCAGAAATGTGGCAAATACTGAGGGGATATTTGTGTGGCGTTCTGCATAGGTACGTTCCAATGAGACAGGGAAAGGTACAGGAACCCTAGTGTACAAAGGCTGTTGAAAATCTAGTCAAGAAGAAAAGAAAAGCTTACGAAAGGTTCAAAAAACTAGGTAATGATAGAGATCTAGAAGATTATAAGGCTAGCAGGAAGGAGCTTAAGAAAGAAATTAGGAGCCATGAGAAGGCCCTGGCGGACAGGATTAAGGAAAACCCTAAGGCATTCTAGAAGTATGTGAAGAGCAAGAGGATAAGACATGAGAGAATAGGAGCAATCAAGTGTGACAGTGGAAAAGTGTGTGTGGAACCAGAGGAGATAGCAGAGGTACTGAATGAGTACTTTGCTTCAGTATTCACTGCAGAAAAGGATCTTGGCAATTGTAGGGATGACTTACAGCGAACTGAAAAGCATGAGCATGCAGATATTAAGAAAGAGGAAGTGCGGGAGCTTTTGGAAAGCATCAAGTTGGATAAGTCACCAGGACCGGATGAGATGTACCCCAGGTTACTGTGGGAGGCAAGGGAGGAGATTGCTCAGCCTCTGGCAATGCTCTTTACATCATCAATGGGGATGGGAGAGGTTCCAGAGGATTGGAGGGTTGCAGATGTTGTTCAAGAAAGAGAGTAGAGATAGCCCAGGAAACTATAGGCGAGTGAGTCTTACTTCAGTGGTCGGTAAGTTGATGGAGAAGATCCTAAGAGGCAGGATTTATGAACATTTGGAGAGGCACAATATGATTAGAAATAGTCAGCATAGCTTTATGAAAGTCAGGTCATGCCTTACGAGCCTGACTGAATTTTCTGAGGATGTGCCTAAACACATCGATGAAGGTAGAGCAGTAGATGTAGTGTATATGGATTTCAGCAAGTCATTAGACAAGACACCCCACGCAAGGCTTATTGAGAAAGTAAGAAGGCATGGGATCCAATGGGACATTGCTTTGTGGATCCAGAACTGGCTTGCCCACAGAAAGCAAAGAGTGGTTGTAGATGGGTCATATTCTGCATGGAGGTTGGTCACCAGTGGTGTGCCTCAGGGATCTGTTCTGGGACCCCTTCTCTTCGTGATTTTTATAAATGACCTGGATGAAGAAGTGGAGGGATGGGTTAGTAAATTTGCTGATGACACAAAGATTAGAGGTGTTGTGGATAGTGTGGAGGGCTGTCAGAGGTTACAATGGGACATTGATAGGACACAGAACTAGGCTGAGAAGTGGCAGATGGAGTTCAACCCAGATAAGTGTGAGGTGGTTCATTTTGGTACGTCAAATATGACAGAATATAGTATTAATTGTAAGACTCTTGGCAGTGTGGAGGATCAGAGGGATCTTGGGTCCGAGTCTATAGGACACTCAAAGCTGCTACACAGGTTGACTCTGTGGTTAAGAAGGCATACGGTACATTGGCCTTCCTCAATTGTGGGATTGAGTTTAGGAGCCGAGAGGTAACGTTGCAGCTCTACAGGACCCTGGTCAGACCCCACTCGGAGTACTGTGCTCAATTCTGGTCGCCTTACTACAGGAAGGTTGTGGAAACCATAGAAAGGTGCAGAGGAAATTTGCAAGGGTGTTGCCTGATTGGGGAGCATGTCTTATGACAACAGGTTGAGCGAACGCGGCCTTTTTTCCTTGGACTGACGGAAGGTGTGAGGTGACCTGATAGAGGTGTATAAGATGATGAGAGGCATTGATCATGCCGATAGTAAGAGGCTTTTTCCCAGGGCTGAAATGTCTAGCACGAGAGGGCACAGTTTTAAGGTGCTTAGAAGTAGGTAGAGGAGATGTCAGGGGTAAGTTTCTTTAGGGGGTGAGTGTGTGGAATAGGCTGCCGGTGATGGTGGTGGAGGTGGATACGATAGGTTCTTTTAAGAGACTCCTAGACAGATACACGGAGCTCAGAAAAATAGAGGGCTATGAGTAACCCTAGGTAATTTCTTAGGTAAGGACATTTTCGGCACAGCTTTGTGGGTCGAAGGGGCTGTGTTGTGCTGTAGGTCTTTTATGTTTCTATGTTTCTAATCAAGAACCATCAACCTCTGCTTTAAATATACCCAAATAGTTGACCACCACAACTGTCTGTGGCAAAGAATTCCACAGATTCACTACCCTCTGGCTAAAAAAATTCTTCCTCATCTGTGTTCTAAATGGAAGCCCCTCTGTTCTGTGGCTGTACCTTCTGGTTCTATACTCCCTCACTATCGGGAACACCCTCTCCAAATACACTCTGTCTAGGCCTTTAAATATTCATTTTTTGTGTTTTTTTATAAAATGCACAATAAAGAAAACCAATTGCTTAAAACCATCCTGTAATCTGCCAAAACCATTCAAGACTTACTTGACTGGAGCTGCAACAGGAGGTGGCGGTGAAAAGAGATCAACGACTGGAGCAGCGTCAGCCACCTTGGCTGGACTGGTGGTGGGAGAAGCCCCTGTATTTTCTGGAGAGCCCTAGGAAGATTTAAAAAAGTATCTTTGAAGAATATAGTGACATTTACTCATGTTTTGAATGTACTGTTCAGCATAAATACTGAAATCAGCCATATTTTAAATCCCTCAGTTTCTTCATAATTTTAACAAAATGTATTTACTGGGAAAAAGTGTCTGAAATAACCTACCAAATAACCAAATGGAAACAAATATTAGAATCACTCAGATAGATGAAATTTAAGTCTTTTGTGATATGCAAGAGATGTATTTCAGGTCCTCACATTTTATTTTATTACCGTTCTAGTAATATGGTTATAATTTCCTCAATTGAAAGAACATAAATGGTTTTATAGTTAGGCCTTTTGGGCAATTAGAATCATATCAAATATGCAAACAAGAGCCTAAAATCAGAATCAGATTTATCGTTGCTGGCATATGACTTGAAATTGGTTGTTTAGTGACAGCAGTACAGTGCAAGACATAAAATATTACTACAAGTTTAGAAAATAAATAGTGCAGAAGATGAATAACAAAGCAAGGAGTGTTCATTGGTTTGTGAACCATTCAGACAACATGCCTGAGCATTTTCATTTGAGATTGGGGAGAAGGAAGAAAGCAGGGAAGGGAAAGGAGAAAGAAGGAAATGGAAGGTTGGGGGGGCAGGGAAAGGAGGATGGAAAAAGATTATTTTCAATAAATGCTCCACAGAGAATTAGCCAATTAGCTTTCCAAACTTCAGAAATACAATTTATCATGTATCTTATAGCTTTTATGTAAAACATGCGTATTAAGGCAACAAAACAAAATTATCAACCAAGGCATAAACTAAGGATCCCACACTGTACTTTGCAGGGGTTAGGGGTTGAAGAAAAATTAACTTATATTACCGTAGTCCCCTGTAAAGGTGCTCCAGCAGTCCTGAAAGAAAAAAAGAGGCAGATGAAAAGAGATTTTCAAAATACAGAAGACATTTATACACCAAAAGCATATGTAACTGTGAGTAAAGCTGTATGGTCTAGAGATATTTACGAGTAATTCAAAGTTGCACAAAAAAAATCATCACTACCATTGTTCCATTGTGTAACCCAACAAAAAACAGACCCATGAAAGTACTACGGAGATTAGCACTTAAGCTGTGACCCACAACTTTCAAAGTAAATTTATTATCAAAGTCAATATGCCACTATTTACAACACTGTGATTCATTTTCTTGTAGGAATTCACAGTAAAGATAAAGAAACACAATAGAACCAATGAAAAAGTGCACACAACAAGACAAACAACCCATGTGCAAAAGATGACAAACTGCAAATACAAAAAGAAAAAAAATCAGCATAAATATTGAGAACATGAGATAAAGAGCCCTTGAATGTGAGTCCACAGATTGTGGGAATAGTTTAGTGTTGGGCTGAGTGAAGTTATCTCCTCTGGTTCAAGAGCCTGATGGTTGAGGGGTAATAACTGTTCCTGAACCTTGTGGAATAGGTCCTGAGGCTCCTGTACCTCCTTTTTGATACTAGCACTGAGAAGAGAGCATGACGTGGATGGTGGGAGTCTATGATGATGGATACTGCTTTCTTGTGGCAGTACTGCTTGCAAATATGCTCAATGGTGGGGAGGGTTTTACCTGTGATGGACTGGGCTATATCTGCTACTGTAAGTGTACAGCAGACCAGAAGGGAGTAATCTAAACATTTCTTACTGTAAATTTCTTGACCCCAGTCCAGTCACATTATCACAACACCTTTTTTAGATTTTTTTCCATTTGAAACAAAGTATGATTCAGAAGGCTTTCCAAGCACAAATGCACTTTCTAAGTTCATAAGCTGAACCAAGAAACAAAGGAAATGCAGCAACACACACAAAACGCTGGAGGACCTCAGCAGGTCAGGCAGCATCTATGAAAATACTTTGGGCCGAGTCCCTTCAACAGGACCTTGTCTATATTGCTGAAGTAACAGGACAAATAAGATGGAGGCACCATTAAAAACTTGACAAAACTGTAAGGCTTTGAGTTGACAGACAGTGAGTAAAAGATAGATAACCTCTATTTCCATCACATAACCCCCACCCTCAAGCATCATTCAAACTACTAAGTCATTAAATTTGAACAAGTTTCTTGAGAGAGAATGAAACAAGCAAATAGGCAGCACATTGACACCTTCCAATATTTTAGGCCTCAACAGTGTAGCATGTTCCTCAAGAAAAACACTTACAAAACACATGAATTATGGAAAATTACTGCGGTTACCAGAGAATAGATACTTAGTCCTGTTGCTGTCTCTGTTCTCTGGTTTTTCATTCTCAATGACAATGCTGAACGAATGAAGCACAGAAGTTACAATACCCAGCTGTTCCTTCATTGAATTAACTTCAGCTCAATGGGCAAAACAATTCTCCTCAGATAATTTATTTTTCCCCCTAAGAAAATTGCTACAATTTTCTCCAAACTATTTAACAAGTAATAATAAATTCAATTGTTATAACAATTATTCCTTTTGCTTTTTTTTTCCTCTGTGGCAAACTGGAGTAAATTTAAAAAGCAAATTAGTTCAATTTATACTGCCCATTGGTCTAAAGATCACCTTGTCCTCATTTCCATCCCTTATCTAGAGTACTTTCTTAAAGAAGCAACACATACAAAATGGAGGAGTAACTAACTCAGCGGGTCAAATAGCATCTACGGAGAGGACATTTCAGGCTAAAACCCTTCATCGGGACTCAGTCCAAAATGTCCACTGTTTATTCCTCTACATAGATCTTGCCTGATCTGCTAAGTTCTTCCAGTATTTTGTCTGTGTTACTTTGGATTACCAGCATCTGAAAATTTCTTGTATTTTTTAAAAGCTTTCAGACAGTATAATGATTGAAACTTACCCTTCACTAACAATCCAAGATAGCAGGAAAGAACACAAAGTTTTAAAAGTAATTTTCCAAAAAAAAGTACATTTCCAAATTTAAAGGTAAATAATTGCTTCTTGGTGACACTAAGACTGTTTGTATTCTTCGAACAGTAATATTATTATTATATAGTGTGCTCAGCTGTAAAAAGTTGGATTTATTAAATTATATATTAATTATGACAGCTATTGATTCAACTCCATTTTAAATCAAAAGGATCTGACATTGCTTGTCATTGCCAAGATTAAATTCAAATATATTTTAGCTTTGCAATGTACAGCTCCCCTTGCATACGTAGTAATTCAAAAACAGCAGAGGTCCATGTATTTAGCTAGAAGATTGCATCTTTAGATATAACAAGTTACACAGATACACTTCACCCTTTGATTCTAAATCCAAAATCTGTTCTGATTCAAAACCCAAGTTATGTGATTTTGACTCACTCATAATAACCTTACCTAGCTTTTATCACTCCTCTAGAGGGTTGGCTAGGCTCTAACCCAATATGTTAGACAGGGAATTGCAGGGAATTGCAGAGAACAAGCAAAATGACCCAAATCTCTTTCCATGTTTAATATTACAAGTTGACACCAACTTGAGTATATTATCTTCACAAGAGATGGATAAAACTCTGACCAAATCTGACAAGCTAGAGTGCACTTCAAATTTTATTACCCTGCCTATAATAATTTACTTTTTTGTAAACGGTCAATTAGCTATAATCATTCACTCCTTTTGCCAAGCATTTTCCAAAATTCACATGGCAATAATATAGCCTGTCACGTCTGAGACATTCTTTTGTGCAGTCAACCAATCAAAGAACCTTCTGCTCTTTTCATGTCTCCTTGTGAGCTTTTTTAAAAATTCTTCTGTTCAAGTATTTAATTAATTCTCTTCCAAATCTTGCTGTTTAACTCATTTCTATCTTCTAAATTCTTTGTCAATTTCAGAGCTCCAGAATTTGAGGCTTGGTGGCCGGAGCCCCGAAACTGCTGAGCCCTGAGTCCACTGTGGATCTCAAAGGCCCAACGTCCGTGAAACAACAGCCTGTCCTGGGGTTAGAGGACTGTGTATGTGTGTGGGTGAGTTTGATGGAGGGAAGAACAGAGCTTGTTTTGTTATTACTTGGTATCTCCTGCATGGATATGCTGTTCTGCTGAGCATGGTGTGTATGCTATGTTGCTGCCAGAATAGTGACACTTACAAGCTACCAGAGTACACTATAGGGTCAAAAAACACTACAGGGCAGAAACAGGCCCTTTGGCCCTGTCAATCTGTCCCAAGCTATTAATCTGCCTCGTCCCATTGACCAGCACTTGGACCATCCATTGCCCTCAAAATCCTTCCATACCCCACCCATTCAGATCTATCCAAATTTCCCTTAAATGTTGAAATTGAACCCACATCCACTACTTGTGCTAGAAGCTCATTCCACACTCTCACCACCTTCTGAGTAAAGTTGTCCCCCCTCACATTCCCCCTAACACTTCACCTTTCACCTTTATCCCATGACTTCTAGTTGTAGTCTCACCCAACCTTAGTGGAAAAACCCTATCTTTACCCCTCATATGTTGTATACCTCTATCAAATGTCCCCTCAGTCTTCTACATTCTAAGGAATAAGGCTTAACCTATTCAACCTTTCCCTATAACGCAGGTCCTCAAGCCCAAAAACATCCTTGCTAATTTCCTCAGTATGCTTTCAATCTTATTTACATCATCCCTGTAGGCTTTTGACCAAAACCGAACACAGTACTCCAAAGTTAGCCTCAGCAATGTCTTATACAATTCCAACATAACATCCCAACTCCTATACGAAACACTGTGATTTATGAAGGCCAATATGCCAAAAGCTTTCTTTACTAATGTGGCAGGGGGATGGGAACAAGTGCAGAGAGACAGAGGGGTGTAAAATGAGGGTAGAAGCAAAAAATAGTAAGGTGAAAAGTAAAAGCAGCAGGCCGGCAAATCCAGGGCAAAAATCAAAAAGGGCCACTTTTCAACATAATTGTATAAAGGCTAAGAGAGTTGTAAACGAGCGCCTGAAGGCTTTGTGTGTCAATGCAAGGAGCATTCGTAACAAGGTGGATGAACTGAATGTGCAGATAGGTATTAATGAATATGATATAGTTGGGATCACAGAGACATGGCTCCAGGGTGACCAAGGATGGGAGCTCAACATTCAGGGATATTCAATATTCAGGAGGGATAGACATGAAAGAAAAGGAGGTGGGGTGGCATTGCTGGTTAGAGAGGAGATTAATAGTCATAGTTTATTGATCCTGAGGGAAATTGGTTAACACAATAGAAAGGAAGGACATTAGCTGAGAGGATGTGGAATCGATATGGGTAGAGCTGCATAACACTAAGGGGCAGAAGACTCTGGTGGGAGTTGTGTACTGGCCACCTAACAGTAGTAGTGAGGTTGGGGATGGCATTAAACAGGAAATTAGAAATGCGTGCAATAAAGGAACAGCAGTTATAATGGGTGACTTCAATCTACATATAGATTGGGTGAACCAAATTAGTAAGGGTGCCAAGGAAGAGGATTTCTTGGAATGTATGCAAGATAGTTTTCTGAACCAACATGTCGAGGAACCAACTAGAGAGCAGGCCATCCTGGACTGGGTATTGAGCAATGAGGAAGGGTTAGTTAGCAATCTTGTTGTGCGAGGCCCCTTGGGTAAGAGTGACCATAATATGGTGGAATTCTTCATTAAGATGGAGAGTGACATAGGTAATTCAGAAACAAAGGTTCTGAATTTAAAGAAGGGTAACTGTTAAGGTATGAGACGTGAATTAGCTAAGATAGACTGGCAAATGACACTTAAAGGGTTGACGGTGGATATGCAATGGCAAGCATTTAAAGATCGCATGGATGAACTACAACAATTGTTCATCCCAGTTTGGCAAAAGAATAAACCAGGGAAGGTAGTACATCCATGGCTGACAAGGGAAATTAGGGATAGTATCAATTCCAAAGAAGAAACATACAAATTAGCCAGAAAAAGCGGCACACCTGAGGACGAGGAGAAATTCAGAGTCCAGCAGAGGAGGACAAAGGGCCTAGTGCGCATGCGCCAGTCATGCATGCAGCCTGTTACAGCCGTTCCGACTAGTTTTCTTACTTTTTTAACTTACGTTATTTGTTGTATTTTTTTTCATGGTAACACGTTGAAGCTGCACCCTCTCTAACATGCTGGTACAGAGAGTTTTATTTGGGTTTTTAGCGCTGGAAATAGTTACATTCGGACACATCTCATGAGCGGGGCAGCAGTATGGTCGCATTGTTTATTCCAGAGACCAGCTGATTGCGCTTATGCCGGCCGGTTTAGTGAACAAAGCGGCGGACACCCCTGCTGAAATCTGGAGGAAAACACACAGAGGATGCAGCGGGGGGGGGGGGGGGATCACAAAGGCGAGGAAAGAGGACCGGGTCGAGACAACAGAGACTTATGGAGAAGAGGAGTTCAGTGGGTAATAAAATGGACGAGTTGATGGTGCTAGCCAGGAGTCAGAGAGCATTTAGGGAGTGCAATGTTATGTGTTGTACTGAAACGGGGCTGCACGAAGACATACCCGATCAAAACTTTTCCATGGATGGCTTTCAGACCGTTCAGGCTGACTGGAAGTGCACTGACAGCAGTAAGCGTAAGAGAGTTGTTTGATTGCTTGTGGTTTTTGTATTGCTATATTTATGCTCTATTCTTGGTTGGTGCGGATATAACGAAACCCAGTTTCCCTCAGGATCAATAAAGTATACCTATCTATCTATCTATCTAATTAATTAGGAAAGGGGAAAAAAGATTATGAGAGAAAGCTGGCAGGGAACATAAAAAGTGACTGTAAAAGCTTTTATAGATATGTGAAAAGAAAAAGATTGGTTAAGACAAATGTCGGTCCCTTACAGTCAGAAACAGGTGAATTGATCATGGAGAACAAGGACATGGCAGAATAACTACTTTAGTTCCGTCTTCACTAAGGAGGACATAAATAATCTTCTGGAAATAGTGGGGGACCGAGGGTCTAGTGAGATGGAGGAACTGAGGGAAATACATGTTAGTAGGGAAGTGGTGTTAGGTAAATTGAAGGGATTGAAGGCAGATAAATTCTCAGGGCCAGATGGTCTGCATCCCAGAGTGCTTAAGGAAGTAGCCCAAGAAATAGTGGATGCATTAGTGATAATTTTTCTAAACTCTTTAGATTCTGCATTAGTTCCTGAGGATTGGAGGGTGGCTAATGTAACCCCACTTTTTAAAAAAGGAGAGAGAAACCGGGGAATTATAGACCAGTAAGCCAGACATCGGTGGTGGGGAAAATGCTAGAGTCAGTTATCAAAGATGTGATAACAGCACATTTGGAAAGCGGTGAAATCATCGGACAAAGTCAGCATGGATTTGTGAAAGGAAAATCATGTCTGATGAATCTCATACAATTTTTTGAGGATGTAACTAGTAGAGTGGATAGGGGAGAACCAGTGGATGTGGTATATTTAGATTTTCAAAAGGCTTTTGACAAGGTCCCACACAGGAGATTAGTGTGCAAACTTAAAGCACACAGTATTGGGGGTATGGTATTGATGTGGATAGAGAATTGGTTGGCAGACAGGAAGTAGAGAGGGGGAATAAACCGGACCTTTTCAGAATGGCAGGCAGTGACGAGTGGGGTACTGCAAGGCTCAGTGCTGGGACCCCAGTTGTTTACAATATATATTAATGACTTAGAAGAGGGAATTAAATGCAGCATCTCCAAGTTTGCGGATGACCCGAAGCTGGGCAGCAGTGTTCGCTGTGAGGAGGATGCTAAGAGGATGCATGGTGACTTGGATAGGTTAGGTGAGTGGGAAAATTCATGGCAGATGCAATTTAATGTGGATAAATGTGAGGTTATCCACTTTGGTGGCAAGAACAGGAAAACAGATTATTATCTGAACGGCGGCCAATTAGGAAAAGGGGAGGTGCAACGAGACCTGGGTGTCATTGTACACCAATCATTGAAAGTGGGCATGCAGGTACAGCAGGCGGTGAAAGAGGCGAATGGTATGCTGGCATTTATAGCAAGAGGATTCGAGTACAGGAGCAGGGAGGTACTACTGCAGTTGTACAAGGCCTTGGTGAGACCACACCTGGAGTATTGTGTGCAGTTTTGGTCCCCTAATCTGAGGAAAGACATCCTTGCCATAGAGGGAGTACAAAGAAGGTTCACCACATTGATTCCTGGGATGGCAGGACTTTCAAATGATGAAAGACTGGATTGGCTAGGCTTATACTCTCTGGAATTTAGAAGATTGAGGTGGGGTCTGATTGAAACATATAAAATTCTAAAGGGATTGCACAGGCTAGATGCAGGAAGATTGTTCCCGATGTTGGGGAAGTCCAGAACGAGGGGTCACAGTTTGAGGATAAAGGGGAAGCCCTTTAGGACCCAGATGAGGAAAAACTTCTTCACACAGAGAGTGGTGAATCTGCGGAATTCTCTGCCACAGGAAACAGTTGAGGCCAGTTCATTGGCTATATTTAAGAGGGAGTTAGATATGGCCCTTGTGGCTAAAGGGATCGGGGGTATGGAGAGAAGGCAGGTACAGGGTTCTGAGTTGGATGATCCGCCAAGATCGTACTGAATGGCGGTGCAGGCTCGAAGGGCCGAATGGCCTACTCCTGCACCTATTTTCTATGTTTCTATGTTTACAACCATTTCTACCAGTGACACCACTTTCAAGGAATTATGGATCTGTATGATCTGCATTTCCAGATCCCTTTGTTCTACCAGACTACTCAGTGCCCTACTGTTCACTGTGTAAGACCTACCCTGGTTGGTCCACCCAAAGTGCAACACCTCACGTGTTTGCATTAAATTCTATCCGTCAATTTTCAGCCACTTTCCCATTTGGTGCAAGCTTTGATAGTCTTCCTCACTGTTCACTACACCTCCAATCTTGGTGTTATTAGCAAATTTGTAGATCCAGTTTACCTCATTATCATCCAGAGCATTGATACAGATGACTAACAATATAGTTATCTATTGTTAGATAACTATATTACCTAACAACAATGGACTCAGCACAGATCCCTGCGGCACACCACTAGTCACAGGCCTCCAGTTAGACAGACATCCGTCCACTACTACTCTCTGGCTTCTGCCACGAGGCCAATCTCTAATCCAATTTATTACCTCATCCTGAATGTTATGCAAGTGAACCTCCTTGACCAACCTCCCATGTGGAACCTTGTCAAAGGCCTTGCTAAAGTCCATGTAGACAACATTCGCTACCTCGCCTTTTTCGACTTTTCCCTTAACTGAACGAAGTGATGATGGTGCTAAACGGCAACTCCTTTGCTTGCTTCTTTGGAAACAGCTCTACTCCTATCTTTGATACCTCTTTTTTTCCTTTTCAAGATTCTTTTGAAAACCCTGACCTGGAGTTACATTCTGAGTTCAGTTCCTTGCGGGAATGGGACCCACCCTCAGGGCCTCACGACTGGCCGCTTTTTGATACTCAAAGGACGTGGCCTAGAAGACTAGAGTGCCTTCAGGGTGCCGTATTATCGTGGCTCTGGAGACAGGCTGATTCAAGGCCAGCGCCCCTGACTGAGGCATCGCAGAATACGGAACATTCCGTATGAGAATACGGAACACGGGCAGCGGGTTAGCTGCCGTGGGCTGTGTGTCCACAGACCTGACCCTTTTTGGGGCCAACTCTCTGGGTGCAGCACTCGGAAAAAATGATGCAACAGTCTTCTAATATCATAAATCAGCGAGTTATTTGTTAGGTCTCCCCTCCCGCTGCGAAACGGACGCCTCTTTTTCCTTTATTAAAGAGGGAGAGAGCCTGTGGTATGTCAAATTAGTGGGTGAATGAGTAGTCTTTGAGGTACTGCAACTCTGTGTCGATTAATGCTTTGCTGAACACTTGAGTGCTCAGTGGAGGGTGCCGCTGCTTTTTTGCTGGTGGGGGGAGCGTTGCATTGTTGCTGCTTGTGTGTGGGAGTGGGGAGCTGGGGAGGCTTTGGGGTTCTAACATTTAACTGTCATTTATTCTTTGGGGCACTCCTCTGTTTTTGAGGATGTTTGCAAAGAAAAAGAATTTTAGATGTGTATTGTATACACTTCTCTGACATTAAATGTACCTATTGAAACTTCCTCAAAGATCTATACAAGATTGGTTAGACACAACTTGCCACACACAAAGCTATGGTCACTATCCCTAATCAGTCCCTGTCTATCCAAATACTTACATATCGGGTCCCTTAAAATATTTTCCAATAACTTTCCCACTACTGATGTCAAGCTCGCCGGCCGATATTTCCTGGCTCATTAGAGCTTTTCTTAAACAACACTAGCTATCCTCCAATCCTCTGGCACCTCACTAGTGTCAAAGTATGTTTTAAATATCTCAGCTCGGGCCCCTGCAACATATGCACTAGCCTCCCACAGGGTCTGAGGGAATACCTTGTCAAGCTCTGGGGATTTATCCACCCTAATTTGTCTCAAAAGAGCAAACACCTCCTTTGAAATCGGTATAGGGTCCATGACCTCAGTGCTGCATTGCCTCACTTTTATAGACACTCTGCCCATCTCCCGAGTAAATACAGATGCAAAAAATCCATTTAAGATCTCATAGAAACATAGAAAACCTACAGCACAATACAGGCCCTTCAGCCCACAACGTTGTGCCGAACATGTCCCTACCTTATAAATTACTAGACTTACCCACAGCCCTCTACTTTACTAAGCTCCATGTACCTATCCAAGTCTCTTAGAAGACCCTATCGTATCTATCTCCACCACCGTCGCCGGCAGCCCATTCCACGCACACACCACTCTGAGTAAAAATAAACTTATTTCTGACATCTCCTCTGTACCTATTCCCCAGCACCTTAAACCTGTGTCCTCTTGTGGCAACCATTTCAGCCCTGGAAAAAAGCCTCTGACTATCCACACGATCAATGCCTCTCATCATCTTATACACCTCTATCAGGTCACCTCTCATCCTCCACCGCTCCAAGGAGAAAAGGCCAAGTTCACTCAACCTGTTTTCATAAGGCATGTTCCCCAAACCAGGCAACATCCTTGCAAATCTCCTCTGCACCCTTTCTATGGTTTCCACATCCTTCCTGTAGTGAGGCGACCAGAACTGAGCACAGTACTTCAAGTGGGGTCTGACCAGGGTCCTATATAGCTGCAACACTACCTCTCAGCTCCTAAATTCAATTCCACGATTCATGAAGGCCAATACACCGTATGCCTTCTTAACCACAGAGTCAACCTGCGCAGCTGCTTTGAGCGTCCTATGGACTCGGACCCCAAGATCCCTCTGATCCTCCACACTGCCAAGAGTCTTACCATTAATATTATATTCTGCCATCATATTTGACCTACCAAAATGAACCACTTCACACTTATCTGGCTTGAACTCCATTTGCCACTTCTCAGCCCAGTTTTACATCCTATCAATGTCCTGCTGTAACCTCTGACAGCCCTCCACACTATCCACAACACCTCCAACCTTTGTGTCATCAGCAAATTTACTAACCCATCCCTCCACTTCTTCATCCAGGTCATTTATAAAAATCACGAAGACTAAGGGTCACAGAACAGATCCCACAGGCACACCACTGGTCACTGACCTCCATGCAGAATATGACCTGTCTACAACCACTCTTTGCCTTCTGTGGGCAAGCCAGTTCTGGATCCACAAAGCAATGTCCCCTTGGATCCCTTGCCTCCTTACTTTCTCAATAAGCCTGGCATGGGGTACCTTGTCAAATGCCTTGCTGAAATCCATACACACTACATCTACTGCTCTACCTTCATCGATGTGTTTAGGCACATCCTCAAAAAATTCAATCAGGCTCGTAAGGCATGACCTGACTTTTATAAAGCCATGCTGACTATTCCTAATCATATTATACCTCTCCAAATGTTCATAAATCCTGCCTCTCAGGATCTTCTCCATCAACTTACCAACCACTGAAGTAAGACTCACTGGCCTATAATTTCCTGGGCTATCTCTACTCCCTTTCTTGAACAACATCTGCAACCCTCCAATCTTCCGGAACCTCTCCCGTTCCCATTGATGATGTAAAGATCATCGCCAGAGGCTGAGTAATCTCCTCCCTCGCCTCCCACAGTAGCCGGACGTCTCATCCGGTCCCGGCGACTTATCCAACTTGATGCTTTCCAAAAGCTCCAGCACATCCTCTTTCTTAATATTCTGCAAGTCATCACTACAATCACCATGATCCTTTTCCAGAGTGAATACTGAAGTATTCGTTAAGTACCTCTGTTATTTCCTCCGGTTCCATACACACTTCTCCACTGTCATACTTGATAGGTCCTATTCTTTCATGTCTTATCCTCTTGCTCTTCACATACTTGTAGAATGCCTTAGGGTTTTCCTTAATCCTGCCCGCCAAAGCCTTCTCATGGCCCCTTGTGGCTCTCCTAATTTCCTTCTTTAGTTCTTTCCTGTTAGCCTTATAATCTTCCAGATCTCTAACATTACCTAGCTCTCTGAACCTCTTGTAAGCTTTTCTTTTCTCCTTGACTAAATTTATTACAGCCAAGAGATGATCTCCCTCATCTCTGGCTCCCCGCACAGATCATCACTCTGATCTTCCAGAGAGCAATTTTATCCCTTGCTATCCTTTTGCTCCTAATATATCCTGGGCTGCATGTATTTCAATGCAAGAAGTATTGTAGGAAAGGCAGATGAGCTCAGGGCATGGACGAACACATGGAATTACCATATTGTAGCTGTGAGTGAGACTTGGTTGCAGGAGGGGCAGGACTGGCAGCTCAGTGTTCCGGGATTCCACTGTTTTAGACATGACAGAGCAGAAGGGGAAAATGTCATGGCAGTGCTCAGTCAGGACAGACTGGAGAACTCATCAAGTAAGGAGTTATAAGACCATAAGACATAGGAGCAGTATTAGGTCATCTGGCCCATCGAGTCTGCTCTATCATTCAATCATGGCTGATCATTCTTTCTCCTCCTCAACCCCAGTTCCTGGCCTTCTCCCCGTAACCTTTGATGCCATGTCCAATCAAGAACCTATCATTCTCTACCTTCAATACACCCAACGACCAGGCCTCCACAACTGTATGTGGCAACAAATTCCACAGATTCACCACCCTTTGGCTAAAGTAATTTCTTCTCATCTCTGTTTTGAAAGGGCGCCTCTCTATCCTGAGGCTGTGCTCTCTTGTCCTAGATTCTCCCACCATGGGAAACATCCTTTCCACATCTACTCTG